>NC_037673.1:37016040-37111791 GCF_003255815.1 Theropithecus gelada | reverse complement strand
CAAAAAAAAAAAAAAAAAAAAAAAAAAAAGAAAAAATGGTAGTAAGTATGTGGGGGAAATAAAGCTAGGAAGGTAAGAGGACAGGGATAAATATTTTAAATAAGGAGGTCAAGAAATAAGTGAGTAGCTAGAATTACAGAATCACTTAAAATAAAGGCAAAATAAAGATGTTTTCAGAAAAACTAAAACTAACAGAATTTGTCAACAGTTGACTTGCTTTAAAAGAGATATTACACAGAATTCTCCAGGTAGAAAGAAAATGATCCCCAATAAAAGTACAGAGTATGGCACGAAGAATAACAGAAAGGGAGAATATACAAGTAAATGAACAAATAAGTTATGAATACTGACTGCATGAAATAACAATACCATCTGAACGGTTTAAAATGCATATACCAATATGTAAAAGTAAAGAGGACCCTTGAACAACACAGGTTTGTACTGCACGGGTCCACTTCTACACCGATTTTTCTCAACCACATACAGATCAAAAATACAGTATTCTGCCAGGAACAGTGGCTCGTGCTCATAATCCCAGTTATGCAATGAGCTATGATCACATCACTACACTCCAGCCTACGTAACAGAGCAATCTCTAAAAAAAAGAAGAAAAGGCGGGGCACAGTGACTCATGCCACAGTTTGGGAGGCCAAGGTAGGTGGATCACGAGGTCGAAATCAATACAATCCTGACTAACGTGGTGAAACCCCGTCTCTACTAAAAATACAAAAAATTAGCCAGGTGTGCTGGCATGCACCTGTAGTCCCAGCTACTTGGGAGGCTGAGGCAGGAGAATTGCTTGATCCTGGGAGGCAGAGGTTGCATTGAGTCAAGATTGCTCCACTGCACTCCAGCCTGGCTGACAAAGCGAGATTCCGTCTCAGAAAAAAAAAAAAAAAAAGAAGACGAAGAAAAAGAAACAATAAAACATCGTATATAGTATTCACTATAGTATTCACAGGATGCAAAACTTGCATATACAAAAGGCTGGCTTTTCCCACAGGTGGATTCCTCAGGACCAACTGCAGGACTTGGGTATACACAAATTTGAATACTGACAGGGATCCTTGCCTACACCAAGGGGACAACTATATGTGAGAACAGCAGCAAAACGGCAGGAGGGAGTAAATGCAGTTACGTGTAGTTAATAATCCAAAGCCTTTGTATTGACTAGGAAGTACTAATTTTAACAGACTTTGTTAAGTTGTAATCTTTAGGCTAACGACTAAAAGAATAGTAAAAGACAATAAACTAACAAACTGACAGAGAAGAGAAAACATAATATTAAAAATTAATGCAGACCGGGCACGGTAGCTCATATTGTAATCCCAGCACTTTGGGAGGCTGAGGTAGGCAGATCACCTGAGGTCAGGAATTTGAGACCAGCCTGACAAACATGGAGAAACCCCATCTTCACTAAAAAAGCAAAAAAAACTAGCTGGGCGTGGTGGCGCATGCCTGTAATCCCAGCTACTCGGGAGGCTGAGGCAGGAGAATCGCTTGAACCTGGGAGGGCGGAGGTTGTGGTGAGCCAGATCATGCCACTGCACTCCAGCCTGGGCAATAAGAGTGAAACTCCATCTTAAAAAAAAAAAAAAAAAAAAATCAAGGAATGAGGATGGGTGCCAAGGCTCACATCTGTAATCCCAGCATTGTGGGAGGCCAAGGCAGGTGGATCACTTGAGGCCAGCCTGGTCAATATAGCGAAACCCTGTCTCTACTAAAAATACAAAAAATTAGCCAGGCGTGGTAGCGCACACTTGTAATCCCAGCTACTCAGAAGGCTTAGGCATGAGAATCACTGGAATCTGGGAGGTGGAGGTTGCAATGAGCTGAGATCATGCCACTGCACTCCAGCCTGGGCAATAGAGTAAGATTCTGTCTCAAAAACTAAAAATAAAAAATAATAAAATAGGCCGAGCGCAGTGGCTCAAGTCTGTAATCCCAGCACTTTGGGAGGCCGAGGCGGGCGGATCACGAGGTCAGGAGCTCGAGACCATCCTGGCTAACATGGTGAAACCCTGTCTCTACTAAAAATACAAAAAAATTAGCCGGGCGTGGTGGCGCATGCCTATAGTCCCAGCTACTCGGGAGGCTGAGGCAGGAGAATGGTGTGAACCCGGGAGGCGGAGCTTGCAGTGAGCCCAGACTGCACCACTGCACTCCAGCCTGGGTGACAGAGCGAGACTCCATCTCAAAATAATAATAATAATAATAATAATAATAATAATAATAATAATAAAGGAACATTACTGGAGATAAAAAGGAACTTTCACCATTATCCTCAGCAAACAAATGCAGAAACAGAAAACCAAACGCTGCATGTTCTCACTTATAAGTGGGAGATGAATGATGGGAACACACGGACATGTGGGGGAACAACACATGTAGGGGAACAACACACATTGGGGCTTGAGTGGCAGGGGGAGAGCATCAGGAAGAATAGTTAATGGATGCTGGGCTTAATACCTAGGTGATGGGATAATCGGTGCAGCAAACCACTATGGCACACATTTACCTACATAACAAACCTGCACATCCAGCACATGTAGCCGCAGAACTTAAAATAAAAGTTGAAGATTTTTTTTAAAAATTCATAATAACAAATGGGGAAATCTACCAGGCAGATACAATAATTCTAAGTGTGCTCGTGCCTAGTGACATTCCTCCAAATACATAAAGCAAAAAATTACAAAACTAAAAGGAGAAACAGGCAAATCTACAATCACACTGGGAGATTTTAACATCTCTTTTCCAGTAACTGATACTACCAGCCAATTTTTAAAGATCAATAAGGATAGAGAAGATTAGAACAACACAATAAACTTAATTTACCTATGTTGGATGCGTAACAAAAAATGCATTCAAGTATACAAATAATGTTTAAAAAACTGACATATGCAAATCTGTAAATCAAGTCTCAATAAATGTCAAAAACCTAAAATCATATAGAATATGTTCTCTAATCCTAGTGGAATCGTTACAAATAAATTTTCAAAAATAATCTGAAAACCGCTGAATGTTTGAAAATAAAGCAAGATACCTACAAGTAATCCTCAGATCAAAGGAAAAAAAACACAATAGAAATTAGAAAATGTTAACTGAATGATAATGAAAACACAATGAATTAGAACTTGTGACATGTACCTAAAGCTATTTAATAGAAAATTTACGGAGTTGAGTACATATATTACAAAAAACTGTTTTAATCAATGATCTAAACATATGTTTCCAAAAGCTAGAAACAGCAAACTATATCTATCTCTCATGAACACAGATACAAAATACTCCAAACAAAATATTAGCAAATGGAATCCAGCAATATACATAAAAGGAAAAGATATCACAATCATGTAAAATGTATTCCAGGAAAGCAAGACAGATTTAATATTCAAGTCAATTCATGTGACTTTCTAAAAATCCAGCATAAAGGAAGAAAAGTAATTCAGGCATCTGATAAAACATATCAAAAGACAACAATAAGAATATAAGGCCAGGCGCGGTGGCTCACGCCTATAATCCCAGCACTTTGGGAGGCAGAGGCGGGCAGATCACCTGAGGTCAGGAGCTCGAGACCAGCCTAGCTAACATGGTAAAACCCTGTTTCTACTAAAAATACAGAAAATCAGCTGGGCGTGATGGCACACACCTGTAACCCCAGCTACTCGGGAGGCTGAGGCAGGAGAATCGCTTGAACCCAGGAGGCGGAGGGTACAGTGAGCCGAGATCATGCCATTGCACTCCAGCTTGGGGAACAAAAGGGAAACTCAGTCTCAAAAAAAAAAAAAAAAAGAAAAAGAAAAGAAAAAAAGGATATGAATAGACCAAGTTAGAGAGTAGGAGAAAATATTTGTAATGCAAAAGATTATTGCTATGTGTGTATGGGTATCTCCTAAAATACATTAATTACAAAAAAAAATAAAAAATAAAAAGACCAACAACCCACTAAAAGTGTAAAAACATAGATACTTCACAAAATATATTCAAGTGCTCTACAAAAACATTAAAAGGTGCTTCACATCATTAATCATTTGTGAAATGCAAAAACAAAAAAACACAAGGTATCATGTTATACTCACCCACTAAAATGGTTAAATCAAAGATACTGACAATATCAAATATTGTCAAGAATGTGGAGCAATTAGAATTCTCATACACAACTGGTAAAGTGTAAGATAAAAAAATAGGCTGGAGAACTGTTTGGCAGTTTCATATAAAGGTAAACACGTACCTATCCTATGACTCAGCAGTTCTATTCCTAGGTAGGTTCATAGCATACAAAAAGGCTCATACGAAAATGTTCAAAGCAGCCTTATTCATTATGCCCAAAAGCTGAAAACAATAATCTAAATTGTACACTTGGCCAGACACGATGGCTGACGCCTGTAATCCCAGTCCTTTGGATACGGGCGGATCACTTGAGGCCAGGAGGTTGAGATTAACCTGGCCAAAGTGGCAAAACCCTGTCTCTACTGAAAGTACAAAAAAATTAACCAGGCATGGAGACGAGTGTCTGTAATCCCAGCTACTATGGAGGCTGAGGCAAGAGAACTTCTTGAATCCGGGAGGCGGAGGTTGCAGTGAGCCAAGATCGTGCCACTGCACTCCAGCCTGGGCAACAGAGTGAGACTCTGTCTCAATTAATCAATCAATTGTACACTTTACACGTTGTATATATAATTTGTACATTTGGTATATTCATGCAATGAAATACATGGATAAACATCATAAACATTTTATTGAGTAAAACAAAAAAGATACACACTATAGATGATATAATCCCAATTACATAAAGTCAAAAAATAGTAAAATATTATGGCAATAAAAATTTTAAAGTACTTGCCTCTACGGGAAGGAGGGACATGGAACGAAAAGGAATCAAGAGAACTTTCTGATGAGATGGGTATATTTGTTTTCAGTGATACTTAAGCAAGTGTATGCAAATATCAAAGCATTCAAGTCAAGCCCTGAAGAATGGCAAAATCGGCCGGGCGCGGTGGCTCAAGCCTGTAATCCCAGCACTTTGGGAGGCCGAGACGGGCGAATCACGAGGTCAGGAGATCGAGACCATCCTGGCTAACCCGGTGAAATCCCGTCTCTACTAAAAAATACAAAAAACTAGCCGGGCGAGGTGGCGGGCGCCTGTAGTCCCAGCTACTCGGGAGGCTGAGGCAGGAGAATGGCGGTAAATCCGGGAGGCGGAGCTTGCAGTGAGCTGAGATCCGGCCACTGCACTCCAGCCTGGGCGACACTCCGTCTCAAAAACAAAAAAACAAAAACAAGAATGGCAAGATCTTGCATATAAATTGTACTTCAATAAAATTTGTATTTAAACTTGGGATATCCACTAATAGTTTCTTAAAACCTCCTGGCAAATTAGGAAGTAAAGGGAAAGTTTTTAATTTGATAAAGAGTATCATTTTTAAAAAACTGTAACAAATATCTTCCTTAATGTTGACATGTTAAAAACATTTCCTCTGACATCAGGAGCAAGATAAGAAAACCTATTTTCAACACTTCTATTCAACATATAATAGAGGTCCTTGACAGTGCAATATGACAAGAAAAAGGCCACTTGATTTATGACAAAAGTGATAGAAGAAGTCTTTTCAATGAATGATGCTGAGTCAATCTGACATTGTAAATAACAAATCTTTGTCCTTATTTTACAACACACATAAAAATCAATTCCAGGTACACTGTAGGCATTAATTATTAACTTTTAAAAGTAATATAGCTAAACTGGAAGATAAAATTGACAACACGGGGTTAAAGAAAAATTTTCTTAAACAGAAAACAAAAAAATTCTAACCATAAAAAAAAGAACGCAAATGTTACCTTCATCAAAATTAGGAACTTCTATTCATCAAAAGACATCACAAACAGTGAAAAACAGTGAAAAAAAAAGCCAAAAATTGTGAGTGAATATGTGCCTCCTATTTAACCAATGAAAGTCCCCAGATCCACCATATTTTTAAAATCTATTAAATGGTATTATAAAAAAAAAAAAAAAAAAAAAAAGGCAGGCCGGGCGCGGTGGCTCAAGCCTGTAATCCCAGCACTTTGGGAGGCCGAGACGGGTGGATCACGAGGTCAGGAGATCGAGACCATCCTGGCTAACACGGTGAAACCCCGTCTCTACTAAAAATACAAAAAAATAAGCCGGGTGAGGTGGCGGGCGCCTGTAGTCCCAGCTGCTCGGGAGGCTGAGGCAGGAGAATTGCGCGAACCCGGGAGGCGGAGCTTGCAGTGAGCGGAGATCTGGCCACTGCACTCCAGCCTGGGCGACAGAGCGAGACTCCGTCTCAAAAACAAACAAAAAAAAAAAAAACAAAAAAAAAAAGGCAACCACCAGAAAAATGACCAAAAGATTTATCCATTTGAGAAAGGATATCCAAATACCCAATAATGTTATAAGAAGTTATCTAATCTCATCATGCATCACAAAAATTCAAAATAAAGCTACAATGAAATACTACTATATATCCACCAAAATGACTAAAATTTAAAAGGCTGACAACACAAAGTGTTGGCAAAGATGTAAGGTAACTTTTGTGGACTATGGGTAGGAGGGTAGATTGGTACAATCATTTTCAAAATCTATTAGAAATACCTGCTAATGGGCGGGTGCCGTGGCTCACACCTGTAATTCCACCACTTTGGGAAGAAGCAGGTGAATCACTTGAGTTCATGAGTTTGAGACCAGCCTGGCCCACATGGCAAAACCCTAAAACCTAAAAACACAAAAATCAGCCATGCATGGTGGCTCATGCCTGTAGTCCCAGCTACTCAGAAGGCTGAGGCAGAAGAACTGAACCCAGGAGACAAAGGTTGCAGTGAGCTGAGATCGTGCCACTGCACTCCAGCCTGGGAAACAGAGTGAGACTCGGTCTCAAAAAAAAAAAACACAAACAAAAAAATACTTGCTAAAGCAGAATGTACGCATAATCAATGACCTTGCAATTCCACTACCAAGTATATACCAAACAGAAAAGCAAATATATGTTCCAAATGACATCTACAAGAATGTTCACAGAAAAACTACTCATAATCGCCCCAAACTGGAAATAAGTCAAATGTCCATAGGCAGAAAATAGCTAAGTAGATGTATATTCATACAGTAGCACACTGTATAGCAATTGAAATGTACAAATTTTTGCTATAAACAGTATGGACATATTTTACAAATATAATCAAGTGAAAGAAGCCAGACAAAAAAAAATATGCTGTATTCACCCATTTCAGTAATATTTAAATATAGGCAAAAGTAATCTATGGTGCAAGTAGTCAAGATGACAAGGTTGTGGGTAATATCTGGTAAACAGGTTTCTGACACTGGTAACACTCTACTTCTTCTATTTGGATAGCAATTACAGGGATGTATTCATTTTATGATTAGTCCTCAAGCTATAGCCTTAGTAGTATCATAATTTTCTAAATATTATATTTTAATTTAAACACTATAAAAATTAGAGACATCTGAAGCAATTTTATATTAAGGCCCTTAATTCACCAGTAAGGATATCAAATGGGTACACTACTGTACTTTACAGTATAATTTAATTCTTGAAGGCTGGAAAATTCTCAGAATAAACTAGTAAGTACATGTAAAATGTTTTGTGGTTTAAATTGTTTGAGGGGTTAGAGGTTTTTTTTGGTGTTTTTTTTGTTTTTGTTTTTGTTTTGCTTACATGGGCATCCTTCAGTTTTTAATAATGTAAAAAATTCTATTTACCCATTGCCAATGCGTATACATTAATCTGCGGCAATTTTATACAACAAAAGGTGAACTTCTATGCATTAAACAGTAATTTAACAAAAAATGTACAGGAAGGAGAATGTTCATTACAAATACAGGAAACATAAATATTACCAAATATTGGCAAGCACCAAAATGTTCAGAAATAGAAGTCTCTTACAATTATAGCTCTCTCAAGCAAAAAAATAGCAGAGAAAAACTTAATTTACCTGAGGGACTATTTATTTACTTAGAGATTTCTTAAAAGGTCAAATGGGGTCACACAGAGTACTAAGAAGGGCTGTTCATTCAGGCCTCACTAAGAACTCTTCTTCATTCAGTAGCTATATAGTAATATGACAACTGCTCCTACAACCCAAAGAGGAACTACAGCAACTACTCTTTAGCATCTGTTGCTCCCAACTCTGCTTTGCAATTATATGACTCAAGTATTCTGTCTCTGTTAACTATTACTTCTGTTATTCCCAATTAAATTCCCTCTAATTCTCCCACTCTGCCTATTTAAGCGTTCTGCTGCCTCATGGCTTCAATTCCATCAGAGTTATGCATTCTGTTTTCTCTGTACATTTTTGCTCTGCTTCCATTGCTAATTTGCTAGTAAAGTGTTGTACATTCAAAGTTCCAAAGAAATAGAGTATCTAAGACATAGCCAATCATCCAAAAAACAGTGTAGGAGGCCACAGTTAAGAGAAGCAAGACCATTAGCTTTCTTTATAGGCTCAAGAACAACAGGATGCTGTGGTCCTGTATCAACAGGATGCTTTTCAGGTAGATCCTACTGCCACCCTAGCTATGGGCACATGTCAGAGTCCCATGTAATAAAGGAGACAAAAGGAAACCCATCACAAGTATAAACTAAGAAAAGTACTCCAAGGTTTCTAAGAATGGAGCTGTATAATTCACTCTGCCCCATTTGTTACTTCTCCATGGCACTTACCACTATCTATTATATATATTTTGTTTATAGTCAGTCTTCCCTCATTAGAATGAAAGTTCCGTGAGGATAGGACTATACAGTCATCCCTCAGTATCCATGGGGGACTAGTTCCAGGATCTTCTGAGGATAACAAAGAACACTCAAGTCCCTGATATAAAATGACATAGTATTTGCACATCACCTTTGCACATCCTCCCATATACTTCATATCAACTCTAGATCACTCATAATACCTAAAGTAAATGTCATGCAAATAGTTACTGTACTATATCGTGTAAGGAATAATGACAAGAAAAAAGTCTGTACATGTTCAGTACAGATGCAATTTTTTTTCCAATATTTCCAATCCTTAGTTGGTTTAATAAACAGATGTAGAACCCAGGAATAAGTTCTGGTGTCCTATTGCATAGTAGGATGAGTATAGTTAACAATAATGTATTATATATTTGAAAACATCCAGAAGAGTACCAATTGTGAATTTTCTCCCTACAAAGAAATAATTACGCAAATTACCGATTTGATCATTACACATTGAGTGCATGTATTGAAATATCATACTGTACCCCATATATATGTACAATTATTATGTGTCAATAAAAATTTAATGTCAATATGTGAAATAAAATTAAAAAATAAAACTTTTTAAAGCAGTAATTATCTCTATGTGGTAGGAATATATACAATCTGAAATTAAAAATATGTTTGTAATTGTTAGGACAAAATAGATTATAGATTATTTTAAGTTTGGAAACTATAAATTATAAAATTCTCACAGAACCTGAAAAATTATTAGTATTTAAATATTTAAAAATCTGTCCTTGGAGAGAAAGCAAGCTATCACATTTACATCAACAAGTGCAACATATGAGCCTATTACCATCTGCTACAGACTGCATGTTTGTGTTCCCTCAAAATTCATATGATAGGCTGGGCGCGGTGGCTCATGCCTGTAATCCCAGCACTTTGGGAGGCTGAGGCAGGTGGATCATGAGGTCAGGAGATCGAGGCCATCCTGGCTGACATGGTAAAACCCTGTCTCTACTAAAAATACAAAAAATTAGCCGGGTGTGGTGGTGGGCATCTGTAGTCCCAGCTACTCAGGAGGCTGAGGCAGGAGAATGGCATGAACCCAGGAGGCGGAGCTTGCAGTGAGCTGAGATTATGCTACTGTACTCTAGCCTGGGCGACAGAGTGAGACACTGTTTCAAAAAAAAAAAAAATTCATATGATAAAGCCCTAACCCCCAAAGTGAGGATATTGGGAGGCGTGGCCCTTAGGAGAGAATTAGGTATAGATGAGATCATGAGAACAGAGCCCCTATGGTGGCATTAGTTCCTTTATAAGAAGAGACACTAGAGCTGCTTTTCTCCCTACCATGTGAGGATACTGAGAGAAGATGGCCATTTCCAATCTAGGAAGCAGGCCCTCTTTAAGAAACATAATTTGCCAGCACTTTGATCTTGCACCTCCAGACTCCAGAACTGTGAGAAATATCTATTGTTTTCTGTTTTGTTTTGTTTCTTTCAGACAGAGTCTCACTGTGTCGTCCAGGCTGGAGTGCAGTGGTGCAATCATGGCTCACTGCAACTTCTGCCTCCCGAATTCAAACAATTCTCCCACCTCAGCCTCCCAAGTAGCTGGGACTACAGGTGTGCACCACCATGCCTGGCTAATTTTTATAGAGACAAAGTTTTGCCATGTTGCCCAGGCTGGTCTCAAACTCCTGAGCTCAAGTGATCCACCTGCCTCAGCCTCCCAAAGTGCTAGGAATACAGGCATAAGCCACCACGCCTGGTCAAATCTACTGTTTAAGCTACCCAATTTATGGTATTCTGTTTTAGCAGCTGAAGCAGACTAAGATACCGTCTTATATGCTACAGACCAGCACTAT
Source organism: Theropithecus gelada (assembly GCF_003255815.1). Classification (NCBI taxonomy): domain Eukaryota; kingdom Metazoa; phylum Chordata; class Mammalia; order Primates; family Cercopithecidae; genus Theropithecus; species Theropithecus gelada. The sequence continues at coordinate 37,101,204 of NC_037673.1, read as the reverse complement.
CCGACAGAACTTTCTATGACAAGGAAATGTTTCATATCTGTGCTATCCATTATGGTAGCCACTAGCCACATGTATCCATCAAGTATTTGAAATACAGCTAGTGCAACTAAAGAACTTAATTTTTTTTTTTTTTTTTTTTTTTTGAGATGGAGTCTCGCTCTGTCGCCCAGGCTGGAGTGCAGTGGCGTGATCTTGGTTCACTGCAAGCTCTGCCTCCCAGGTTCACACCATTCCCCTGCCTTAGCCTCCTGAGTAGCTGGGACTACAGATGCCTGCCACCACACCCAGCTAATTTTTTGTATTTTTAGTAGAGATGAGGTTTCACCGACTTAGCCAGGATGGTCTCAATCTACTGATCTCGTGATCCACCCACTTCAGCCTCCCAAAGTGCTGGGATAACAGGCATGAGCCACCACACCCGGCTAATTTTTTATTTTATTTTATCTTATTTAAATAACCACATGTGGCTAGCGGCTAATGTATTGAACACGGCAGCTGTAGATAACATGAAATAAATATAAAGCAGTCTCAACTTTAGAAAAACAGAAGACTCTTACTGCCTCATAATGTAGATGCAAAATGAAATACTAAGTTAAGTAAAATGTTCTTTAAAGAACAAAAACAAAAGAAAACCTAATGAAAGCTGTAAGAGTCCACTGGATAATAATGCTACCAGTACTAAGAAAGTACAGCCCCTAAAAGTGACGTGCAGTCACAAATATAAAAATGACTATTCAAGTGAACTCCTGAGGTAAAAATTTGTTATTCACCATGCTCCAAAATGGTCTATAATATTATTCAGAGATGGCATGGTAAACTACGATACAAGGGTAATATTAACAGTATGCTGTCACAGGTGCCATTCTCTTAAAAAAGAAATCCCAAAATAAACACAAACCAAAAGCAAATAATTAAACACATTAGAGATTATTAGAAAAATCCATAAGAAATTCTGATAGAGAAACAACTTAATAATCAAAACCCCAAATATAAAATTTGTCTATCAGAAATGAAAATGTTGACAGTTTCTTGCCAAAAAAAAGTTTAGAAATTTTTTTAATATAAATAAATAAATAAGAACATCTTTTTAAACAAAATCTTAGGCTGTTGAGTCCCATTTACTTTCTACACCTCTAATTCCAAAGCTGAGAAAAAAATGGATACATCAGAAAAAAAAATTAACTCATGACAATTTGTCTTTTGGACACAGAATATAAAGGAAAAATAAAACTTATGCCTATCTGGCCAGACCTCAATAGAATTTTTCCTCCTAGCTGGTTCCTAAATCCAAATCAGATACTTATCAATAAAACTGCTTTTCTGCACAGCTACCACTAGCTAGAAACTCTTCTCCAAATGTATACTGACCATTTCTTCTAAAATGTTGAAATTCTAGCTGATAGTTTTTTAAAAACCATTCTTAATGTACTGATTCCAGAGTACTGATTCCAATGGCCAAGAAAATTCAAAAAGATTTCACTGGTCTCTGAGATTAGAATGTGTGACAATATGAAGCATTTCACTACAATGCCCAAGATTAAAGTGTCAAAGCAGATGAGGAAATGAAGCTTTCAAAACAGATGCCCATGAGAAAGGAGCCCAGAAAAGCAAAAGGGGCAACAGCCCAGGACCTTCCAAAAAAGAAAACTGGCTCTGGCCCCATGGTATCCTTCCTGAAATACTGGGAAAGAATGAAGTCCTTAGGCCGGGCGCGGTGGCTCAAGCCTGTAATCCCAGCACTTTGGGAGGCCGAGGCGGGTGGATCACAAGGTCAGGAGATCGAGACTATCCTGGCTAACATGGTGAAACCCCGTCTCTACTAAAAATACAAAAACCTAGCCGGGCGCGGTAGCGGGCGCCTGTAGTCCCAGCTACTCGGGAGGCTGAGGCGGGAGAATGGCGTGAACCCGGGGGGCGGAGCTTGCAGTGAGCGGAGATCGCGCCACTGCACTCCAGCCTGGGAGACACAGTGAGACTCCGTCTCAAAAAAAAAAAAAAAAAAAAAAAAAGAATGAAGTCCTTAGCAAAATTCTGACCAGGATCCCAAATTTAAACGTAAGCTTGTAAGGAAAACACCTATGGACTTGTGTTTAAATTCGTCTATCTAAGATAAAAAATTACAAGTTTGACCAAATGTGCCAGTTGTCCACTTATTGTCTCTCAGCTCCGAATTCACCCTTTCCAGTCTGCTCTGCAGAAATGAACTCGGACCCTTTAAACATTTTTCCTTTGCTAGTTGGCACGATGTTAGATTTACACTGTAAGAGGAGGAGATTTTCCTCTTCTTTCCAAGAGTCTTGTATGTTCCTCTTTGCAGGCTCCTGTACTGCAACACAGCTTCTCCAGTGTCCAGATCCAGCACCTGTGCAATTCGCTCCATTGTCAGGCTCCTGAAGTGCATAGCAGTCAGCAGCACCCAGTATCTTCCACCAGTACCTCCACAAGGCAGTATTATAGAAGAGTGACTCTGGTGAGACAGATTTCTACCGCAGCAACTTCTCTTCATTCAGTGAGCCACAGCCATGCCCCCTCAAACAGGGTCTGGATCTTAATCCCAGAGGCCTTGGACGTTGTATCTCAACCCCAGGGGTTGATGTTCCTTTTATCTGTTAGTCTTATATTCCCTTAGAGTTCTCTTTACTTTTTACTAGCCAATCCTCATTACTCCAAAACCTTGTTATAGCTAGCAATTCTTTGTATTAATCTTTCCTTGTTCAAATTATATGTGATTTCTCTATTCTAATCAAACACTGACTGATAGATCGAATTTCAGGCAATTAATCAGAAACTGAGAAAACTATAGGGAATTATGTCTAATTTGTTATTTTATATCTTAGCAAACACATGAGATCTGATAATCAGAAAGTTCAGAGTGCTAACCAAAGCCTTTAAAGAAAGAATGGAATGAATCAGTTCACAGGATATATCCTTGTTAATGCTACTCCCATTTGGGGGAAGTGTAATTTTCTCCAGTAACCATGAAAAATAAGAGATCACTTTGTTTCTTCTGATGATTTATTTTTATTTTAAAAGGGAAATGAAAATCTAAAAAAACAGAAAAGTTTAAGAAGAGAAAGTAGAAAGAGTTAAAGGCTCCATATCTCTGGCCAACTAATCAACCAAACTGTTCTATCTACATTTGGTGGGAAACCCAAAATTTCAGTGATCCCACACTAATATTCACATTGTTTTCTGCTATATAGGAACACTTTTAACATTCTCCCTCTGTCTCATTGTTTGTCATGTACTCTCTGTAGACTACTTTGCCAACATTAAAATGAAATGTTCACCATCAAGCTCATCATTCCTGCCTCACTTCACTCTGAAATCTGCTAGACACAGAGTTAAAAGGACAGGATTAAGAGTCATTAGACACAGTACTAAGGAGAATTAAAGGGCCTGTTCAAGGGGCATAACATCTGCTCCTCAAATTCCTGCCTAAACAACTAAGATTCCGATCAAAGAGAAGAGAAGGAAAGTCAATCTGACCAGTAAACCGGAGTCACGAGGAAGTGAATGTTCTCTCAGGGAGTAACTCTGACACCAGAGAAAGGCTTAGTGACATTGCACAATTGTTTCTGTGAAGTTATTCATGGGGCAAGTGGGAGTATATGAGTGTAAGTGGAAGGCAGTGGGAAGGTGAAGACTGAGGATCCTTTTAAGTAGTTTTTGCTCAGCTAGCAAAACAAGCTGGGACATGCAAGATAGATAAACACAGCTGTTTGGGGCTGTCACTTGGGGCTCAGGAGCCAAGGTGTCTTGCTGTAGTGAAAAGTGCACCGGAATGTGAGTCAGGAGTTCAGGGATCCAAGTCCTCATTCTGCTGCTAACTAGCTGTGTGATCATGAGAAAGTCTACTGGCTTCACTAGACTCAGTCTCTCTTTTTTTTTCTTTTTTCTTTTTTTTTCTTTTGATACAGAGTCTCGCTCTGTCGTCCAGGCTGGAGTGCAGTGGCACAATCTCAGCTCACTGCAACCTCCACCTCCTGGGTTCAAGCGAATCTCCTGCTTCAGCCTCCCAAGTAGCTGGGATTATAGGCGCATACCACCACACCCAGCTAATTTTTGTATTTTTAGTAGAGACAGGGTTTCACCATGTTGGTCAGGCTGATCTCAAACTCCTGACCTCGTGTTCCGCCCACCTCAGCCTCCCAAAGTGCTGTGATTACAGGCGTGAGCCACCGGGCCCGGCCTCAGTCTCCTTATTTCATGGAAAATGAGGAGACAAGACTAGATGGCAGCACTATACAGAGATGCTCCTGAACCACAGAGTTCACATACTAGTTAATATAACTTTGCTGAGTCCTGGTTTCCTCCACTGAAAAAAAAACATGAGAAATAATACTTTTTATAAAATTGGGGGAGGATTAAAAATAATATAAAGACACCTAGTACAGTAACTAAAACAAGTAATTATTATTATTACCCCTTTATTTCCAAGGTCTAAGATTATTTGAGGGGTATAAAATCTCGGTAGCCAAATGCAATGTTATTTCAAATGCACTACAAGTTAGTATATGTCTAGCACATGTCTTAACTATTGCTAACCAAAATACTCAAGACTCAGAAATTAAGGACTTGTAAATGTCACCCAAAAATGCAAAAATATATTTTGTCAATATAAGGTTGATTCTTCAGAGGGTGCAAGAAAAAGAATATAAATAAGGAATCCTTAAGAATTTGGAAATAGGAAATACAGAAGACTTCTAAGGAAAAAGAGCTAAGGACTTCAATAGACTTCCCTATTCCAAATGCCAAAAGAAATAACCTAGAAAAATATAAAATCGGGATAAATGAAAGTACCACTGAAAACTGGAAATTATCCAGAAATTTCTATTAGGAAAAGATCAGAATTATTAGGAAAGCACCTCCCAGAAAGACTGCAACAGCTTCATGTGAAACTACCCAGCAACCATGAAGCCCAGGGATGGTTCGCTCTCAAAGCAGCAAGGATGCCCTTATGGAAGCAGTTGTCACAAAAATTAGGCAGCAGGCACAAAAAACAATGTGGAAGAGATAATATAGGGTAAATAAAACAAAGCTATATAGTCATAAACCTACTATCTTTCCTAAAAACACAGCATACAGGCCGGGCGCGGTAGCTCACGCCTGTAATCCCAGCACTTTGGGAGGCTGAGGCGGGCGGATCACGAGGTCAGGAGATTGAGACCATCCTGGCTAACACGATGAAACCCCATCTCCACTAAAAATACAAAAATTTAGCCGGGTGTGGTGGCGAGCACCTGTAGTCCCAGCTACTGGGGAGGCTGAGGCAGGAGAACAGCGTGAACCCAGGAGGCGGAGCTTGCAGAGAGCCAAGATCACGTCACTGCACTGCAGCCTGGGTGACAGAGCAAGACTCAGTCTCAAAAAAACAACAAAAACACAGCATCCATCACATAGAGGAGAGACCCACACACATACACACACACGGATTACTCTCAGCCCTAGCTCCCTCAAACTTCCTAAGATCATAGGTACATTCCACTGGCCACAAGCAGTGAGTTTAAGAAGGTAAGGAGATACAAGAAGAATCTTTTCAGCCTGTATCTCACCAGGCAGAGAGAGTAAATAAGAAGAGTAAAATAATATGGGATTGTGAAGAGCTTTTACAATAGGGTCAGCAAACTTTATGTGAAGGGCCAGATAAATATTTTAAACTTTGCAAGCCATATATGATCTCTGTATCATATTCTTCTTTATTGTTCTGGGGTTTGTTTCACAACTCTTTAAAATTGTAAAAATCATTCTTAGTTCAAGTGCCATACAAAAACAAGCCATGGACTAGAGTTCGGCCACTGGCCACAGTCTGTACTGTTTTAAGATATAAAAGACAAAGAATATAGTGGTGGAATTTTTTTAAAGGAAAAAGAACATATTATCAGACTGTTATTTTGTGCCAAAAAAATTTCAAGAAAACATGTGTCATCATTATATACAAAGCTGTAATAAATAAACTTGTTCCTGGTTATTTCCACATATGTGGATACATCTGTCAGAGGAATTCCTAAAAGTGGATTACTTGGTCAAAGGGTATATGCATTTGTAATAGAAGAGAATGCCAAATTGCCCTCTATAAGATGGTGCCAATTTACACTCCCACCATGCCTGATAGTACTTGTTTCTCCAAATCTTGCCATCATAGTTTACAGTTCACATCAGAATAAGATACACTGGCTGGGTGCGGTGGCTCACGGCTGTAATCCCAGCACTTTGGGAGGCCAAGGCGGGTGGATCACTTGAGGTCAGCAATTGAAAACCAGCCTGGCCAACATGGTGAAACTCCATCTCTACTAAAAATCCAAAAATTAGCCAGGCATGGTGATGCATGCCTGAATTCCCAGCTACTTGGAAGGCTGAGGCATGAGAATCGCTTGAACCCAGGAGGTGAAGGTTGCAGTGTGACAAGATCGCGCCACTGCACTCCAGCCCAGATGTCAGAGCGAGACTCTGTCTCAAAAAAAAAGAAAGACATTATCAAATTGTTATGCAGAAAAAAAAAGTCTGGTCATTTATACCCCGACCTTAGCCTTCTCACATTGAATAGTATATGTTCTCTTCACTTTTGCCAATCTTACAGGTAATAAATAGTACCTCTCACTGGCACTTTAATGTTTCCTTCTTTATTAATGAAGCTGAATATCTTTATGTTTATTGACTATTTGTATTTCTTGAAGCTGAATATCTTTATGTTTATTGACTATTTGTATTTCTTCTGCTGTTACCTATTAATTCATTTCCTTTGGCTAGTATTAGTTTTCAAATACCCCTTGCTTTATTTACAGAAACTGTATTATGGATAGTAGCCCAGTGCTTTCAATCTGTGTTACAATTTTTTGTTTATAATTTGTCTTACAATTTTGTTTTTGATGTCCTTTGTTTTCTTAAGTGTAAAATATCTTTTTAAATTGTAAAAGTAATTCATGCTGTTTTGTTACGTCATATAAAAATATAACATGAAAGTTCACCAATACCCCCACATAATACACTTCCATTTCTAGGACATAACCTCTCAAACTTTCCCTAGTAACTAAAAAATACAAATACATAAATTACATATTACAAAAGTGGATTTCTTTTTTAAACTAATTTCTATTTAACAAATATTTATGGAACTCTTTCTATCTAAGCCACAGACTGGAATATTTGTGACATACACATCTTATAAAGAACTTTATCAACCAATCCAAGAAAAGCAACCCAGTTTTTAAAATGGGCAAAAATTTTTGAACAGTTGTTTCATCAAAGAAGACATATAAGCTCAATATCACTAATCATCAGGGAAATTCAAATTAAAACCCAATAACATATCACTACATACCCAATTGAGTGGCTAAAATCTAACATACTGACAGTACCAAGTGTAGATAAGGATATGAAGTAACTACAATACACACTGCCTCTAAGAAAGCAAAATGATAGGGCACTTTTAAAAAGTCGGGCAGTTTCCTATAAAGTTAACACTCACATACCATATGACAAAGCAAATCACACTTAGGTATTCACCCAGGGAAATAAAAACACCTATCTACAAAAATGACCTATACAGGAGTATTTATAGAAGCTTTATTCCTTATACCTAAAAACTGGAAGTAAGTCAAATGTCTATCAACTGGTAAAGAGATAAACAAACTGTATGCAACATAGTCATACAAAAGAGTACTACACAGCTATAAAAGGGAACAAAACTACTGACAGAGGCAAAATCAGATCAGTGGTTACCTGGGGGTCAGAAGGAGGGACTGACTGCAAAGAGGCTAGAGGGAACTTTGGAGGATAATCATAGTGTATGACTATGACTGTATGCATTTCTCAAAATTCATAGAACTGTACAAATAAAAAGAATAAAGTTTACGAAATGTAAATTATACCTGAATAAATGTCACTTTTAAAAAGTTCATTAAAAGAGTAGAAAATTAGTAAAGTGAATTGGCTTAAGTTTTCACAAATTGTAGCAAAAAAAAAAAAAAAAAAAAGATACAGAGAACCGAACCAGAGAGAGAAAAAGGGAAATGGAGAATAGATAACAGAGAGCCAAAGCTAAATAGCCTATACTCCCAAAAAACAAATCACGGCCAGCACGGTGGCTCACGCCTGTAATCTCAGCACTTTGGGAGGCCAAGGCAGGTGGATCACTTGAGGTCAGGAGCGCAATACCAGTCTGGCCAACATGGTGAAACCCTGTCTCTACTAAAAATACAAAAATTAGCCAGGAGTGGTGGTGTGCCTTAATCCTAGCTCCTCAGGAGGCTGAGGTAGAAGAAATCACTTGAACCTGGGAGGCAGAGGTTACAATGAACCACGATCGTGCTACTTCACTCCAGCCTGGGTGACAGAGCTAGACGAGAGAGAAAGAGAGAGAGAGAGAGGAAAAGAAAAGAAAAGAAAACAAAAGAAAAGAAAACAAAAGAAATAGGACAGGTGACAGTCTGAAATAGTAGTCTGATTTTTCAGAGGTAAAATGCAATGTTAGAATACTAAGAAAAACTCAGAAATGGGAAGTAATACTTGAAAGAGATGAGAGATATCAAATTAAGAATCTGTGCACTGAAATTCCTTCATATCAAATAAATACTAGGTGAGTTATGATCTACCGAATGCTTTACTACATGCCAGGCACTGTGCCATATACTTTATGATGTATATACTATTTCATTTAATCATCAATCAGAACACCAAAAAACTTGTATTATTAATTCTATTTTACAGGCAAGGAAAACAAGGGTTAAAGTGATTAAAATGACATGCCTAAAGTCATACAGCAAACGAACAAGCCAAGACATAATTCAAATTCAGACTTTTATGAGTCAGAATCCATGCTCATATCCACTATGCACATTAAGTCTATAGTTATACTTAGTTGTAGAATTAAATTTTACATAAACTAATATGCTATAAAAAAGAAAGGAGGAAAAATACTTCAGTGAAAATCTAAGAGAGTAATCTTCCCCTCATCCCACTAAAACTGATAGTTATGGCACAAACTCAGTTAAATTAGCAGAGAAGACAGTGTATAACACCTAATCACTAGAGCACTGACTCATGCATTCTGATTTCCAGTAACAGAAATTTTTAAATTTCAGAATCTAGGATTGACACAGAAATGCAAAACAGTAGGTATCTGTCTTTTCTTTTTTTATTTATTTGAACTCTGAAACTCTTTAATCAAGTAACTGTTCATACAGAGCAAGAACTACAAGTACCATTTGAATAGATGAAAATCCGCTCACTGGGAATCACTTTTAATATAAAATGAATGGGAATCATAAGATGCAATAAAACTCACTAATCAATCATCTTGAGAATACATATTTTTGTTTTTTAAAAAAGCTAAACAGATCAGCCTTAAGCCTGTAACTCAAGGTGTCACCTACAGTGCAGAGCCAGTGATTTCAAAAACTGTTCCTTACTTGCCCTGAACTGATAGGGTTTAAGCCAAAGATTTCAGATATTCCAGAAAAAGAAATCCTTATGCTTCCTTTCTTTTCAAAAAGGTGGGTACATCTTGCTGAAAATAGTCTTCTGCTCTGTTTCTCAACAGAAAATTACCGAAAAAAATATGAAACACTATTATTGTAGGACTTATTTAATGAATAATAAGTTCCAAGTATATCCCAAACACTGTTTTAGGTGCTGGAATAGAAGTAAACAAATGTGAAAAACACATCATTTCGGATGGTTGTAAAGCGCTATAAAAGAAATAAATCAGGGTAATGCGTAGAGTGGGTGGCAGTGGAGCTACTTTTGACAGGATGGTGAGGAAAGGTCTCTCTGAGGAGCTGACATTTGAGCTGAGACATGACCCAAGAGAAGATCACTGGATCTTAATAAGATAAAATTTTTAAATTATGTAACTTGATGACAGTTATAGAGGGAAGCAAAAACCAGGAAATTAAGTAAAAGGCTATTATAGATAGTTTACATAATTTTACCATGAAAATGTCAAAGAGAAGGAAAAATATATTCAGGTAAATAATGCATATCAAATAATAAACTGTGCTTTCCCACATACCTCTTCACATCATATTAAAGCTTTCTGTTGATGCACATGGATAACAACTCCACAACAAGCCAACAACATCTTCTCCACTTAATAAACCACAAAAAAAAAGCCCACCACCACCAGGACTATCCTGACATCCACAAGAATGACTTGTGATCGCATTAACCCACTACATTTACAACTGAAGCCATCTTTTTTTTTTTCTGTCTTTTTTGAGAGAGTCTCACTCTGTCACACAGGCTGGAGCGCAGTAGTGCAATCTCGGCTCACTGCAACCTCCGCCTCCTGGGTTCAAGTGATTCTCCTGCCTCAGTCTCCCGAGTAACTGGGATTACAGGCATGCGCCATCACATCTGGCTAAATTTTGGATTTTTAGTAGAGACGGGGTTTCATCATGTTGACCAGGCTGGTCTCCAACTCCTGATCTCAAGTGATCCACCCGCCTTGGCCTCCCAAAGTGCTGGGATTACAGGTGTGGGCCTACACCCGGCCAACTGAGGGTATCTTTTTTTTTTGAGACAAAGTCTCCCTCTGTCACCCAGGCTGGAGTGCAGTGGCGCAATCTCGGCTCACTGCGACCTCTGTCTCCTGGGTTCAAGCAATTCTCCTGCCTCGGCCAGGCGCGGTGGCTCAAGCCTGTAATCCCAGCACTTTGGGAGGCCGAGACGGGTGGATCACGAGGTCAGGAGATCGAGACCATCCTGGCTAACCCGGTGAAACCCTGTCTCTACTAAAAAATCCAAAAAACTAGCCAGGCGAGGTGGTGGGCACCTGTAGTCCCAGCTACTCGGGAGGCTGAGGCAGGAGAATGGTGTAAACCTGGGAGGCGGAGCTTGCAGTGAGCTGAGATCTGGCCACTGCACTCCAGCCTGGGCGACAGAGCGAGACTCTGTCTCAAAAAAAAAAAAAAGAAAAAAAAAAATTCTCCTGCCTCAGCCTCTTGTGTACCTCCAAAAATATTTTATGTGTATATAAGCAAGTACTATATGCTATTTTTTCCAAGTTTTTATTAAACTATATACTATCCTATAGTATGCTTTCTTCATTTAATATATTTTAAAGATTGTCTTAAAATTTAATCTTTTCTTGATGCCTTAGCTCAGTGTTTCGCAAATTCAAGTAATAAACACCTTCCTTTTATGGGAAAATATGTTTAGAGATCACTTTGTGATGATATAAATTATTTTTATTATAACGTTACTTAAGTATGAGTATATAAGTAGACTCCTTGTGCTTACCAAGCTACATAAATATCTAAAACTGAAAAATAAAAAATAAATTCGAATTTGGCTGGGCGCAGTGGCTCACACCTGTAATCCCAGTACTTTGGGAGGCCAAGGCAGGCGGATCACGAGGTCAGGAGTTCAAGAGCAGCCTGACCAACATGGTGAAACCCCATCTCTACTAAAAATACAAAAATTAACTGGACGTGGTGGCAGGTGCCTGCAAGCCCACCTACTCAGGAGGTTGAGGCAGGAGAATTGCTTGAAACAGGAAGGTGGAGGTTGCAGTGAGCCAAGATTGCACCACAGGACTCCAGCCTGGGAAACAAGAGTGAAACTCCATCTCAAAAAAAAAACAATTTAACAGTAAATACTAATCACTTCACATGCACAGAAACAACTATCATCAAAAAGAAAGTAACAAACGTTGACAAGAATGTAGAAAAACTGGAACCTTTATATATTGCTAGTGGGAATGTAAAATGGTACAGCCATTTTGGAAAAGAGTTTGTAGGTTTATTAATATGTTAATCATAAATTTACCATATGACCTAGCAATTACAAACCTAAGTATCTGCCTAAGAGAGATGGAAGCATGAGAACACAGAGTACCTAGCTATTTTTTAAATGAGTGGAAGATAAGAAATTCTTAACTTGGGCTACGTAAGTGATCCAAAAACTCTTAATATTGTATGAAAACTTTTATTCTATCTATATCTTTTTTTGCATAGAAGGTATATCCAAGGGGTCTGTGATCTCAAAGATTCTGATTTTTGAACCTACTCATATAATTATGAATCTACTACTGAAAATCTGAGGCAACAGAGAAAGTGAAAGGGAACTGACTAGCAGACTAGTTTAGAGAAAATACAGTACTAATTTTCAGTAAATGGGACCAGAGAAAGTAATCTTTGTGGGTAATATAGGAATAATACAGATCAGTGACCAAAAGATGTGGGGGAATTTAGCTGAGTTATAGGCATGTGTGGATTCTCACTTGGGTAAAAAATATAATTGAAAAGGTTAACAGATCAATGTCGGGCCAGGGCACGGTGGCTCACGCCTGTAATCCCAGCACTTTGGGAGGCCGAGGCAGGCAGATCACCTGAGGTCAGGAGTTCAAGACCAGCCTGGCCAACATGGTGAAACCCCGTCTCTACTAAAAATACAAAAAATTAGTCGGGCATGGTGGCATGTGCCTGTAATCCCAGTTCCTCAGGAGGCTGAGACAGGAGAATCGCTTTAACCTGGAAGGTGGAGGTTGCAGTGAGTCAAGATTGTGCCATTGCACTCCAGCTTGGGCAACATGAGAGAGACTTCATCTCAAAAAAATAAATAAATAAAAATAAAAATCAGTGTCAAAATAAAGAAAGGCTTCTAATGGCATACGAGAGTCTGACTCTCCCATATTCAGTTATCGACTGAATGAGAATTTACTGTACATTCACCAAATCTGCAATTGGCAAAACACAAGCAGCGATCATTAACATACACATTGGGTGTTACAATCAGAAACTAGAACAACGATCCAACAAAATAAGGAGAATAAAATTGAAAGGGAAAATAAATATACAAATACTTATGTTTCACTTTTTTTCTTTTTTCTTTTTTTTTTTTTTTTGTTGTTGTTGTTGTTGTTTAGATAGTGTCTCACTCTGTTGCCAGGCTGGAGTGCAGTGGCGCCATCTCAGCTCACTGCAACCTCTGCCTTGCGGGTTCAAGCAATTCTCCTGCCTCAGCCTCCTAAGTAGCTGGGACAACAGGCGCGTGCCACCACACCCAGCTAATTTCTGTATTTTTAGTAGAGACGGGGTTTCACCATGTTGGCCAGGATGGTCTTGATCTCTTCACCTAGTGACCCACCCACCTCGGCCTCCCAAAGTGTGGGGATTGCAGCCGTGAGCCACCGCACCCAGCCTCATTTTTTTCTTCATTTAAAAATCTATTTTAAACTTTAGTGAGTTTTTGGTAGTAGCATTCCTGTTTTTGAACTTAAGCCACATATTTTTATGTCTAGACCTTGTTACCTACCATAGTAGTTTGTGTGTGCTGGATTTGGCCACTTAAAGGCAGGCTCAAGATATGCACTATCCAATACAGCAACTACCTAGCCACGTGTAGATATTTACACTTTAATTAAAATTCAATTTTAAGAAATTTCAGTTCCTTAGAATTAGTTAACACGTTTCAAGTATTCAGTAACCCCATGTGACAAGTGACTACCATATTGGATGATACAGATATATAATATCTCCATTACCACTGAAAGTTATATTGGACAGCACTCTTAAACGACTGGAATCATCAAGTGATGACCCTTGGAATACTCAATCAAACAGAAATTACAGCTAGAAAATGATTTTATTTTCTTTCTTAACCAAAGATCAAAGGCATCAAATCAGACTTTACTGTCTTTTCTTGAAAAAAGTAGGCCAGGGGCAATGGCTCACATCTGTAATCCCAGCACTTTGGGAGGCCAAGACGGGCAGATCACCTGAGGTCGGGAGCTCAAGACCAGCCTGACCAACATGGAGAAATTCCGACTCTACTAAAAATACAAAATTAGCCAGGCGTGGTGGTGCATGTCTGTAATCCCAGCTACTCAAGAGGCTGAGGCAGGAGAATCGCTTGAATCTGGGAGGTGGAGGTTGCAGTGAGCCAAGATCACGCCATTGCACTCCAGCCTGGGCAACAAGAGCGAAACTGTCTCAAAAAAAAACAAAAAGAAAAAGAACATGTATACACTCACACTAACACACAGACACAGCCACACACACACACACACACACACATATATACACATACAGATAAATTTAACAAAGACCATTTGTGACCTGTAAAGCCTAAAATGCTATCTGGCCCTTTATCAAAAAAAAAACTTTGCCAACCCCTTGAACAATAAGTGTTTTCTTATAAATGAGTTCTATCTTTTAATTTGAATATCAAAATAAAAGACATTAAGAAAAACGCTGGGGCAGGTGCGGTAGCTCACGCCTGTAATTCCGTCACTTTGGGAGGCCAAGGCAGGCGGATCACCAGGTCAAGAGATCGAGACCATCCTGGCTAACATGGTGAAAACCCGTCTCTGTTAAAAATACAAAAAAAATTAGCCGGGCGCGGTGGCGGACGCCTGTAGTCCCAGCTACGCAGGAGGCTGAGGCAGGAGAATGGCGCGAACCAGGGAGGTGGAGCTTACAGTGAGCCGAGATCACACCACTGCACTCCAGCCTGGGTGACAGACCGAGACTCTGTCTCAAAAAAAAAAAAAAAAAAGAAAAATTCTGTAATGCTGAATTTAAATTGGAACACAGGTACAATTAACAATTCTTAAATTGCTTTACATGTATACTGAGGCCGAATAAGTAAGTAAATGGATAGTGGAAGCTAGGTGTCTCACCATTGGAAAGTCATGATACAGAAAAGCAGGAAGGTTAGAATAAATCAATATAGTACTGGATTAGAATTAGAAACATCAGCCGGGCGCGGTGGCTCACGCCTGTAATCCCAGCACTTTGGGAGGCCGAGGCGGGCGGATCACAAGGTCAGGAATTCGAGACCACGGTGAAACCCCGTCTCTACTAAAAATACAAAAAAATTAGCCGGGCGCAGTGGCGGGCGCCTGTAGTCCCAGCTACTTGGGAGGCTGAGGCAGGAGAATGGCAGGAACCCGGGAGGCGGAGCTTGCAGTGAGCCGAGATCGCGCCACTGCACTCCAGCCAGGGGAACAGAGCGAGACTCCGTCTCAAAAAAAAAAAAAAAAAAAAAAAAAAAGAATTAGAAACATCAGTATGAACTCATGTTCAGGTTAACATGGATGTAGAGAGATGCAAAAACAGTTAGAAACATACTATATACACAGGTTAGTATAATATATATGTATATATTTCCTAGCTGTGTCAGCTGAGTCAGCCTAAGAGCAGTGACATCCCAGGAGCAATGAGCATATTAAGAACCTAGATCTTCTAGAGTCAGAAATACCATTTGACTCAGCAATCCCATTACTGGGTATATACCCAAAGGATTACAAATCATTCTACTATAAAGACACAAGCACACATATGTTTATTGCAGTACTGTTCACAATAGCAAAGACTTGGAACCAACCCAAATGCCCATCAATGATAGACTGGATAAAGAAAATGTGGCACATATAAACCATGGAATACTATGCAGCCATAAAAAAAGATGAGTTCATGTCCTTTGCAGGGACATGGATGCAGCTGGAAACCATCATTCTCAGCAAACTTTCGCAAGAACAGAAAACCAAACACATGTTCCCACTCATAAATGGGAGTTGAACAATGGGAACACATGGACACAGGGAGGGGAACATCACACACCAGGGCCTTTCGGGGGGTGGGGGGCTGGGGGAGGGATAGCATTAGGAGAAACACCTATGTAGATGATGGGTTAATGGGTAGAGCAAACCACCATGGCACGTGTATACCTATGTAACAAACCTGCACATTCTGTACATGTATCCCAGAACTTAAAAGTATAGTAAAAATAATAATAATAATAATAAAGAATGAACCTAGATCTTACTTGCTAATATACTTCTCCTGGGGAAAAGAACTGATTCTAGAACTGAGGCAGGGAAAATACAAGCATCTATAGCCTGCAGCATTTTTTTTTTTTTTTTTTTTTTTTTTGAGACAATTTCACTCTTGTTGCCCAGGCTAGAGTGCAATGGCGCGGTATCAGCTCACTGCAACCTCCACCTTCCGGGTTCAAGTGATTCTCCTGTCTCAGCCTCCCAAGTAGCTGGGATTACAGGTGCCCACCAACATGCCCGGCTAAATTTTGTATTTTTAGTAGAGACGGGGTTTCACCATGTTGGCCAGGCTGGTCTTGAACTCCTGACCTCAGGTGATCCGCCCACCTCGGCCTCCCAAAGTGCTGGGATTACAGGCGTGAGCCACCGCGCCCGGCCTGGAGCATCTTGTAGTATCAAAACTTAAGGGAAGTATTTCCAAAAACAAAAGAAAGGACGCATGTCAGAGGAACACAAGACCAACCTAAAAGAGCTCCCAATCACCACAGTTTAAACAAGCTGAGCAACAAAATAAATACACAAGAATACCAAAAAGTTTCTTTAAATACCACTCACTCCAGGAAGTGGAGCTGAATTTTTCCACTGCCTCTAATTGGAGCAGTACTCAGTGGCTTGCAGCCAAAGAACAGTATATGGAAAGGAAAGGAAAAAGTAACTTTACCATGAAGAAGCTAAAAAAACATAATAGAAGTACCCCGATATGATGTAACAAGAAAGTCACTTCACCTCTATGATATTCTTCCCAAAGACTCATAATCTCAATCTAACCATGAGAAAAGCATCAGACAAAAGCAAACTGAGAGACATTCTACAAAATACCTGATCAATACCCCTCAAAACTGTCACGGTCATGAAAAACAATGAAAGACTGAGAAACTGTCAGGGACTGAACAAATATAAGGACCAAAGGTAATGTGGTATCTTGGAATCATTAGTGAAAAAAACAGTGAAATCCAAATAAAGTTTGGAGATTAATTAATAGTAACTAATGTTAGTTTCTTAATTGTGACAAATGGACCATGGTAAGATAAAATGTTAATCATAAAACTGTATGAAGTGTATGCATAAACTCTGTACTATCTTTGTAGCTTATCTATAAATTTTAAAGCATTCTGAAATTTAAAAGTTTACTAATATTTTGAAATTGAAACAGAAATATCAATGTGACCTTGTAATTTAAACATAGACACATATATGCATGAATACACATGCATCTGTATTTTCTACCTGTTTGCATCAAAAGGTCACAAGCAATGACATCCCAACATCAATGAGCATGCCTAGCAACCAGATTTGGTCTCTAAATATAATTCCCACAAAAAGAAAGGAGGGCTACTTGGGGAAATACTGATTCCAGGACTTGGAAATGAATGTAACAGGAAGCCTACATCATATTGTGACAGAAACCAAGTAAGTTTTAAAGACTAATAAGGTCATGTCAAAATTATACAGCAATCAAGGACTCCTACTAGACAAATCTAGGACAATTTAAACATCAAAAAGAATAATGACTGCAATTGACTGAAACATGAAAATTTTAAAATCATAAATACTGATACTCAAAAAAGAAACAGAAATCATCACCAACAACAGAAACAACTCATTTATCACCACCAGCCCTTAAGCTAAAAATGGGCCATTAAAGAAAAATAACTAAGCTTTTATCCTGCCTCTTCAGTAGTAACTGTATTTCAGGGTAACCAAATAACACCAGAAAATGAGGAAAAGTTTTTCTTTAAGAAGATGCCAGGAAATAAATGCAGATGAAATAACAGAATAAGAAAATCACCAATTTGTAGCCCTCAATGACATAACTGATTCAGGAAGAAGTCATCAATGGACACTAAGCTCATTAAGTGAAAGAATGATGAGTATCTGGATAGTTACATAGTACCAATCCATCTCTCCACAAAGTTCTTGTCTATCTCAAGTATAAAATATTAACTTTACAATGAAGGAATCAGATGTCACTACCTTAATCCAGGGATCTACCTTAATTTCTAGTCACTAACAGTGAAACAACTAGACAATACATGCCATCTGAAGTGATACAATATAATTATGATAAAGCCTTTGATATTCCATAGGAAATACTGGAGAGGAGACAAAGAAACAAGTTAAATCGGCCGGGCGCGGTGGCTCAAGCCTGTAATCCCAGCACTTTGGGAGGCCGAGACGGGTGGATCACGAGGTCAGGAGATCGAGACCATCCTGGCTAACACAGTGAAACCCCACCTCCACTAAAAAATACAAAAAACTAGCCGGGCGAGGTGGTGGGCGCCTGTAGTCCCAGCTACTCGGGAGGCTGAGGCAGGAGAATGGCGTAAACCCGGGAGGCGGAGCTTGCAGTGAGCTGAGATCCGGCCACTGCACTCCAGCCTGGGCAACAGAGCCAGACTCCGTCTCAGGGAAAAAAAAAAAAAGAAAGAAAGAAACAAGTTAAATCAGGAGTCCCCAAAGCCCAGACCATGGACTGGTATCAGTCCGTGGCCTATTAGGAACCAGATGCACGGCAGGTGTTGGGGGTGGTGAGCGAGCATTACCACCTGAGCTCCAGCTCTTGTCAGATAAACAATGGCATTCGATTCTCACAGGAGTGTGAACCCTACTGTGAACTGCGCTTGCGAGGGATTTCTAGGTTGCACAATCCTTATTAGAATCTAATGCCTGATGATCTGAGGTAGACCAGTTTTATCTAGAAACCACGCCACCACCCCGACCTCCACGCTACCCCCAGTCCATGGAAAAAATTGTCTTCCGCAAAACCAGGCACTGGTGCAAAAAAGGTTGGGGACCGCTGAGTTAAATGATACCATAAGAAAGCAATATGCCAAAAGATCAGATACAGTCAAAAACAGAAAAGAGAGTGGCTTATGGGCCAGGCCAGGCACGGTGGCTCATGTCTGTAATCCCAGCACTGTGGGAAGACGAGGCAGGTGGATTACTTGAGATCAGGAGCTTGAGACCACCCTGGACTACACGGTGAAACCCCATCTCTACCAAAAAAATACAAAACTTAGCCAGTCATGGTGGTGCACACCAACAGTTCCAGCTATTTGGGAGGCTGAGGTAGGAGGATGTCTTGAGCCCAGGAGGCAGAGGTTGCAGTGAGCCAAGATCTCACCACCGCACTCCAGCCTGGGCAAGAGTGCCAGACCCCGTCTCAAAAAAAGAAAAAAAAAAAAGGGCCGGGCGCAGTGGCTCAAGCCTGTAATCCCAGCACTTTGGGAGGCCGAGACGGGCGGATCACGAGGTCAGGAGATCGAGACCATCCTGGCTAACACGGTGAAACCCCGTCTCTACTAAAAAATACAAAAAACTAGCCGGGCGAGGTGGCGGGCGCCTGTAGTCCCAGCTACTCGGGAGGCTGAGACAGGAGAATGGCGTAAACCCAGGAGGCGGAGCTTGCAGTGAGCTGAGATCCGGCCACTGCACTCCAGCCTGGGCGACAGAGCAAGACTCCATCTCAAAAAAAAAAAAAAGAAAAAGAAAAAAAAAAAAGGAAAGACTGACTCATTGTAGCAACATGGAAGGCCCTTTCTAACAAAATGCTAGCTGCCATACCTAAACAGTACAAAATGGATTGGCACCTGGATAATGGCTTATGTTAACTTCTCATTTCTCAGGATTAATTGGAATGTTTTAAAACAAAGTATTTTTTCGTTTTTTAAATTTTTTTGTTTTGAGATGGAGTCTTGCTCTGTCACCCAGGATGGAGTGCAGTGGCGCAATCTTGGGTCACTGCAGCCTCCACCTCCTGGGTTCAAGTGATTCTCCTGCCTCAGCCTCCCAAGTAGCTGGGATTACAGGCATGAGCCACCATGTCTGGCTAGTTTTCATATTTTTAGTAGACATGGGGTTTCACCATGTTGGACAGGCTGGTCTCAAAACTCCTGACCTCAGGTGATCCGCCCACCTTGGCCTCCCAAAGTGCTGGGATTACAGGCGTGAGATACCACGCCCAATCTTTTGTAGTTTTTTTGAGACGGAGTCTCTCTCTGTTGCTGGGCTGGAGTGCAGTGGCGCAATCTCAGCTCACTGCAACTTCCACCTCACAGGCTAAAGCAATTCTCCTGCCTCAGCCTCCTGAGTAGCTGCATTACAGGCATGCACCACCATGCCCAGCTAATTTTTGTAATTTTAGTAGAGACAGGGTTTTGCCATGACGTCCGTTCTGGTCTTGAAATCCAGGCTTCAGGTGATCCGCCTGCCTCAGCTTTCTAAAGTTCTGGAATTACAAGCGTGAGCCACCGCACCCAACCTCAAACATTGGTTTATGAAACAAAAGAAATGTGAGGCTCATTTTACTTCATTTAAATTATGAAGGCAGTATATTTTGATACAAGTCATTGTAGATGGGATTCCAAAGCCAAAAGCACTGTCTTCCAATGTGAAGATATTAAGTAAATATGAAGATATTAAGTAAGCGAATACATACCACTCACAGGGCTGAAGGGATCGAAATGCCTTAAAAGAAGCATCCATTCCAGCAAAATCCCAAAACTTAACATCATAGTCATATCCTCCTGTCACCAAACGGGCACCTGAGGGATCCAGACCCAAAGCAGACACCTGGTTTTAAAAAAATAAAATAAAATTACTGGAGCAAAATGACATATGGTCATTTATAACCCCCATTTCTGTTCTTTAATCCCACCCCCTATGTTACAGGCCTTGAAAGCACAAACCACCAACTATTGTTACTTCTGAAAAGTGGGAATGGATGGTGCCTTCTATATTATTAGACTTTGTTACTGTATTAATTCTTTTGCAATAAAGAAAAACACTTTATTTGACAATTTTGTCCCAAATCATCAACCATGTACTCAGAATAGCTATCACTGCAATTCCATAAGATAAACTAAGTTGCCTTAGTGTACAAGTAGAAATCTTACAAATAATTACAATAATTCAGCATTTTCAATATACAATCTAAGGGAAACTTTTAAGATAGTTTAACCATAACCAGATGAAGACCATATGAATCTTAAATTACCAAAATGAGTAACACCAAGGGAGCTTTAAGGAATCTATTTACCAAAGTAGAACAAAGCAGAATTATCTGTTCCTTATGGTCAAATGGCTCGGTATATTCACCTTAAACAATTATTTTTAAAGCTGAATGTTTAAGTGACTAATCACATTATAATAGTACTTATATTGGTTCCATAAAATATTTGCTTTCCGCCGGGCATGGTGGCTCATGCCTGTAATCCCAGCACTTTGGGAGGCCAAGGCAGGGAGATCACTTGAGGTCAGGAGTTTAAGACTAGCCTGGCCAACATACAGAAACCCCATCTTTACTAAAAATACAAAAATTAACCGGGTGTGGAGGCACGTACCTGTAGTTCCAGCTACTATTCCAGAACTTGATGCAAAAAAAATCACTTGAACTCGGGAGGCAGAGGTTGCAGTAAGCCAAGATCGTGCCACTGCATTCCACCATGGGTGACAGAGCAAGACTCTGTCTCAAAAAATAAAATAAAATTTGCAGGTCAGGCACCGTAGCTCATCCCAGCACTTCGGGATGTTGAGGCAGGCAGACCACCTGAGGTTGGGAGTTCGAGATCAGCCTGACCAACATGGAGAAACCCCACCTCTACTAAAAATACAAAATTAGCTAGGCATGGTGGCGCATGCCTGTAATCTCAGCTACTAGAGAGGCTGAGGTAGGAGAATTGCTTGAACTCAGGAGGCAGAGGTTGTAATGAGCTGAGATCGCGGCACTGCACTCCAACTGGGCAACAAGGGCAAAACCCTGTCTCAAAAAAAAGAAAATTGCTTTCCCTGTGAACTTTCTTAGGTCTAATTACGCGTCAATATCCAATGTGTAACTCATTGTTCCTGAGATATATGTAGCTTTCTCTCAAAGCAGAAAGTCCCTAGACCTACTGCCCTCTCAGAAGAAAAGAACTGCATTAGGAATATTTAATGTGATTACCATACATTGGACGCAGTAATGTTTTTTGTTTTGTTTTGTTTTGAGACAGAATCTCACTCTGTCATCCAGGCTGGAGTGCAGTGGTGCAATCTCGGCTCACTGCAGCTTCTGTCTCCTGGGATCAAGCAATTCTCCTGCCTCAGCCTCCTAAGTAGCTGGGATGACAGGCACGCGCCACCACACCCAGCTAATTTCTGTATTTTTTTAGTAGAGATGGGGTTTCACTTGTTGACCAGGCTGGTCTCAAACTCCTGACACCTCAGGTGATCTGCCCACCTCAGCCTCGCAAAGTGCTGGGATAAGAGGTGTGAGCCGCGGCGCCTGGCCAAAGTTTTATATAAAGGAAGCTTCTGTAAATCAGTTCTCCTAATAAATAGACTTGAAATGTAATTAATATAATTATAATTAAATAAGTCAGATACTGACAAAATAACTTACGTTCATTTCAATTAGCACTTGCAAACACTGATTTCATAATATAAGGTAAACTTACTATGGTTAAAATTAGACATGAACTCCAAAGATGTTAAAGAAAATATACAAGTGAAAACAAAGTCATTTTTTATGCCCGAACAATAATGTCTTAAAACAAAAAACAATCAAAATCAAAAATAAATGAATAGTAGTTTTAAAAACCTAGGAAGTGGCTTCTGCTACCACCACCTACAAATTCACTTGCCTCTATGTGCATTATGCTATCTTTCTTCCCTCCTGTTGCAATTTAAAAGTTATTTATTCTCCTAATAAGGCTAACCCCACCAGTGTTCATCTCACTACAACACAATATGAAATTACAACTTCATCTGTGGTTCCTGTATTCTGTACCTGTCCTGCCCTCAAGAGTATAAGCATCATATGGACAGAGACCTTGTCTGTGCCCAGCACTGGACCTGGCACAAAATACAAACTCTACTAAATATTTGTTTAAAAGAAAGGAGAACTAAAAATTGTAAAACCTTATGTAAAACAAACCTGCAGTCTGACAAACATGAGATAAATTCCTTTTTATCAAGGAAGAACAGAATAAACTGCAAACTTGACTGTTCTCCTAGCTAAGAAGAAAGATGACAAATTCTAAAGCAAAGTTACAAAATGAGGCTTTCAATGCAGCCATTCACTGAAGTATCAGGATCTCTGCTGCTGACTGTATACATGATTCATCATTTACCAAAAGGATATGAAGAAGGTAATTAGAAAGATAGAAAACAAAGCTCAGAGGCTGGGCACAGTGGCTCACGCCTGTAATCCCAGCACTTTGGGAGACCGAGGTAGGCGGATTACCTGAGGTCAGGAGTTCAAGACCAGCCTGGCCAACATGGCGAAACCCCATCTCTACTAAAAATACAAAAATTACCTGCTGTTGTGGCAGGCACCAGTAATCCCAGGTACTTGGGAGGCTGAGGCAGGAGAATCGCTTGCCCCTGGGAGGTGGAGGCTGCAGTGAGCCAAGATGGCACCACTGCACTCCAGCCTGAGTGACAGAGAGAGACTTTGTCTCAAAAAAAAAAAAAAGTGTCTTGTTCCAACTTGAGAATGAGGACAAA
This sequence comes from Theropithecus gelada, assembly GCF_003255815.1. Lineage (NCBI taxonomy): Eukaryota > Metazoa > Chordata > Mammalia > Primates > Cercopithecidae > Theropithecus > Theropithecus gelada. The sequence goes on along the minus strand of NC_037673.1, from coordinate 37,077,938 downwards.
TTTTCAGTTTTAACATTTAAATTAAAAGAATTAGTGTGTATTATCCTCTCCTTCCTTCAAACAGCTTTAGACTTTATCATCATATTCACTGGGAAGGGTTCAGTTGACTATTATGCCACAGTAACTATATTCACTAAATGAATATACATGTTTCTTCAGTGGCAAGGAGAAAAAGAGCACAAAAACGGTTATAAATTTAGAGATATAAAAAATAAACATAATGATAACTCTCCTGAGAGTACATCAGACATCATTAAGAGACCAATTTGAACAAACTGACTCTAAAAAGATGTACGGGAAAACTGGGGAAATTTGAACACTAATGAGATATTAGATTAAATAATTATTGAAAAAAAGATATAATAAAGATGGTATTATGTAGGAAAGAGTGTATGTGTGCACATTCAGAAAGAGGGAGGCAGAGACAGCCCAATATTATCTCTTAGAGATTCATACTGAAATATTTACAGATGAAATCATATGAAGTCAGGTATTCGCTTTTAAATAATCCTGTAAGGTGGGGACAGGCAGGACTAAAATGTAAAGTATATAGGAAAAAAATAACATTGGCCTTATGGACATTTTTAAAATAACTCGCTTAAAAGAAAAAAGATCAGATAGAAAAGTCACCTTCTAATTCAACATTTATTTAAAAATAAATTTACTTGCATGTAGGACAAAGGCAGGATTGCCCAAAAAAAAAAAGTTAATCCAAGAGTATAATTAGACACTCTAATTGATTTTCAATGTGTAAAACATACTGCAGTATTTTTTAAGTTATGTTTCTCTACAAGATAAAACTTGATTTCCAAAAAAAAAGGAATATTTAGGCCGGGCGCGGTGGCTCAAGCCTGTAATCCCAGCACTTTGGGAGGCCGAGGCGGGTGGATCACGAGGTCAGGAGATCGAGACTATCCTGGCTAACATGGTGAAACCCCGTCTCTACTAAAAATACAAAAAACTAGCCGGGCGTGGTGGCGGGCGCCTGTAGTCTCAGCTACTCGGGAGGCTGAAGCGGGAGAATGGCGTGAACCCGGGAGGCGGAGCTTGCAGTGAGCCGAGATCACGCCACTGCGCTCCAGCCTGGGAGCACAGCGAGACTCCGTCTCAAAAAAAAAAAAAAAAAAAAAAAGGAATATTTAAATCAAACTTGTGAAATTCATGACCCATCTCTCAGTTGTAAAATTCTCCAGACTAGATGACAGAAAAGCTTCCTTTAAATTACTCAGTCTACAATGTTTTCCTTATTTACTTAAAAACACAAAAAGTAGAATTCCATCATAATTTCAGAATAAAAATATAAAAAACACGATTTAAGAAAAAATATATTAAGAATCAGATGGAAATTATTTCTTACAGCAGCAATTCCCACATAGTTTCGTTTCAAGACTCTTTACACTCTTAAAAAATTTATTGAGGACTCCAGGCCAGGCGCGTTGGCTCACGCCCGTAATCTCAGCACTTTGGGAGGCCGAGGCAGGTGGATCATGAGGTCAGGAGATCAAGACCACGCTGGCTAACACAGTGAAACCCCGTCTCTACTAAAAATACAAAAAAATTAGCCAGGTGTGGTGGCAGGCATCTGTAGTCCCAGCTACTCGGGAGGCTAAGGTAGAAGAAAGGCATGAACCCAAGAGGCAGAGCTTGCAGTAAGCTGAGATCGCACCACTACACTCCAGTCTGGGCGACAGAGCGAGACTCTGTCTCAAAAAAAAAAAAAATGTATTGAGCACTCCAAAGAGGTTTTGTTTATGTGAGTTATATGTATCACTATTTCCACTAGAAATTAAAACTAAGAGATTTTTACATCTTTTCTATTTCATTTAAAATAACAACAAACCCATTATATTTAACATAAATATTTTTATGAAAACAGCATTTTCAAAAGAACAAACTGTAAGAATGACCTGGTTTATATCATTTCTGGGTCTACCTCTATTAATTGAGGTTTCCCTCTTATTATGGGATGTATTTTCTTAGTTCTTTACATGTTAGGCAATTAGAAAAAAGTAGTTTCATTGAAAAGGGAAGGATAATTTTTTTCGTTTCATATGAACGTTTCACTCATTTAACTACCATTTTTTAGTGGTTTTGCAATAAGATACAATGATTTCACCTTACATCTCAAATATTTTATATTATTCATCTTTATATATTTTAGAATACTCAAACATCAGTAAATATAACATATAGGCCGGGCGTGGTGGCTCAAGCCTGTAATCCCAGCACTTTGGGAGGCCGAGACGGGTGGATCACGAGGTCAGGAGATCAAGACCATCCTGGCTAACACGGTGAAACCCCGTCTCTACTAAAAAATACAAAAAGTTAGCCGGGCGAGGTGGCGGGCGCCTGTAGTCCTAGCTACTCAGGAGGCTGAGGCAGGAGAATGGCGTAAACCCGGGAGGCGGAGCTTGCAGTGAGCTGAGATCCGGCCACTGCACTCCAGCCCGGGCGACAGAGCGAGACTCTGTCTCCAAAAAAAAAAATAAATAAATAAATAAATATATATATATATATATAAAACAATATAAACATGCAAACTGTAAACTAAGTATTAATGAATACTTAGAGCCATATGGTAACTACTTAAAGTTCATTTCTTATCTTAACATTCATCTGAAAAATGAACAAACTCATGCCTTTTACTGATACAGAAGTAAAGCAAAGGGTGGTGAGAAATTTTCCCACACCATAAAAAGCAAAATTGTGTTTGAGTTTCATTTCTTTCTTCCACTTACAATGTTCCTATATTAAAAAAATAAGAGGTTTTTAAAGCCAACAATAACAGTGACAATAAGTGTTTCTACTTTAACTAAAAGGAAATGGCTATTTTGACTGAACATAAAAGTAATCCATTTTTCCTTAATGTCTATAGCTTTTATGTCATCAGTTGATTGTATAATTAGCCTTAATACAAATGTATCTTATCAGTTCACTTTTCCATGACAGCCCTGTAATTTGAGAGGGAAAAAACTAGATTTTTAAACTTACTGTTTTAGTGCCATGCTTCAGCGTTATCTCATGCGAGTCAGGAATCTTGTGAACAGGATTCTGAAACAAGAAAACCCCATGACATTAACGGTAAAATAACATATTTGTGGGGAACTATATACCACATTCACAGGAAATACAATTTTTTTTAATTGTATCACTGGCTTTTAAACACAAAGCTTAAAAAAAAACCAGCAAAAAAGTGTGAGGGTATCTGTTTTCTACACTTCTAGATACACTACAATGGATCTCTGATGCTAAATTGATTTTAAATACCTAAAAGGATAAACCTAAGAAACTCATTAGGTTCTATAAAATTATCTCTTATTGTCAATATAAATTGAAATTTTAATTTAATCCAAATGTAAAAATAAATCAGTAGTTAATAGTATAATTCATAAAGAAAAATTAGAAATTTACTTTTCCTTCAAATCACAGCTTATCAAGAGGAGCGAAAAGGTCAATATCAGGCTGGGCACGGTGACTCACGCCTGTAATCCCAGCACTTTGGAGGCCAAGGCGGGCAGATCACCTGAGGTCAGGAGTTCGAGACCAGCCTGACCAACATAGTGAAACCCTGTTTCTACTAAAAATTAGCTGGGCACAGTGGCACATGCCTGTAGTCCCAGCTACTCAAGAAGCTGAGGCAGGAGAATTACTTGAACCCCGAAGGTGGAGGTTGCAGTGAGCCGAGATCGCACACTGCACTCCAGCCTGGGCAACAGAGTAAGATTCCATCTCAAAAAAAAAAAAAAAAACAGGACTATATCAAAATATCTGGAAAAACTTAAAAGATTCTCCATTTGTTTTAAGTGTACTCTGATATTTTAGGTAAACAAACCATGTAACTTTGGCATAAATTTCAAAATTCTGTATTATAAAAATCAAACAGAATCTAACAAACTTAAGGGAAAGAATAGACTAAATCATCATTATTCACTGCAACTGGCATTTTTAAATGCCCTAACAATTATGAATGCTGATAAATTTTAAAACACTGATGCCAAGGTAATAAACAATAGAATACAACCATATTTTACATTAAAATTTGGTTATGTCTTGCTAAAATACAATTCTTTATTCTTTATTTTGCTGTCTTACTATGCCTACAGAAAAATCTCACAAAGAGCAAACCACCACAAACTGAAAGAAATTAATAAAGGCTATTTTATTAATTTCTGCTTACCATACTTTAATGTCAAAATTATTTTAAGCATACTGTAACCTATGTATAAAATAATAATTACAGATTTTCCTAAAAAATAATCAATAAGGTCAACATCGAAAATTTTTAAAGTTCTCTATTTACCTATTCTGGGACATACCTTAAAGTGTTAAGTACTTAATTTCTAACAAACAACAAAACTTTCACAGGGTAACTATATACCTTTTAACCCTTCAAAGTTAAAAAGAAAATTGTTCAAAAATGGTAAAAATAAGAAACTCCAAGTCATTCACTGATTCATTGGTTCGATAAGCATTTACTGAAGTGAGATTATACCAGTCATTAGGTGGCAGCAGACATGGTCTCTTCTCATCCCTTCCACACAAGAAGCATATGGTCTAACAGGGAGATATCAATGACTCTACTTCAGTATAATGAATGCTATGATAGACAGCAGTACGTGCAGAATAACTGAGGGACAGTAAAGAGGAATGCATAAATCAGATATAAGAGGTTACAGTGATCATTTAAATCAGAGGTTTCATTGTTTATTCAAGTCTCATTACTCAAGAGCAGGCTAATCCTACTATAATTATATGTCCATTACAAATTTAAGAATCATCTTGGCCGGGCGTGGTGGCTCACGCCTGTAATGCCAGCACTTTGGGAGGCCGAGGCGGGCGGATCACAAGGTCAGGAGATCGAGACCATCCTGGCTAACACGGTGAAACCCCGTCTCTACTAAAAATGCAAAAAATTAGCCGGGCGAGGCGGCGGGCGCCTGTAGTCCCAGCTACTCGGGAGGCTGAGGCAGGAGAATGGCGTGAACCCGGGAGGCGGAGCTTGCAGTGAGCCGAGATCACGCCACTGCACTCCAGCCTGGGCGACTAAGCGAGACTCTGTCTCAAAAAAAAAAAAAAAGAATAATCTTACCACCTACTTAATTAAACATGTGACCTAACAGCTCTTTCTTTTATATCTTCAGTCTTTACCCTGCTATAGTTCTTTCTCTTCAACATATAAACAAAGTATTAGTACTTCCCATATTAAAAAAAAAAAAAAAAAAAAAAAACTAAAAGACTACTGACTTCCCCTAAAATTTATTGCTCAATCATTACTTTTTCCTCTGCAATCCAGCTTTTTCAAACTATGGCTTCACTTAGTGTCCCTGCTTTCTTTCACCCTCTACCTCAGCTTTGGCATTTATCATTTTATTCCTGATTCTTAGCACAGTTCTTGGCACATAAGAGGCTCTCAGTAAATAGTTCTAAATGAACAAACAAGTCACTATAAATCTCTCTGCACACTTTACAGAACTTAATCTATATATGTGAACTTTCAACAGCATGGTAACTATTTATCTCCTCCATCTTGAAACTGTCCTTTGCTGGGAGGAAACAGCCTGCAGAAAAAGCCAGAAACGCTAGTTTTTTAAACTAGCAATGCCATTAATTAACCATGTGATGATTTGAGCAAAGTTATGACTCAGTTTCTTCATTTGCAAACTACAAATAATAGCACCTGCCCCACGGGTTACAGTGAAGTACGTGGTTTCAAACTCCTAACACAGTTTGGCACATGGTAGAGCTCAATAAATGACAGTCACTATTTATTCCAAGGCTTACCTCCTATATTGGTCAAGTCATCTTAGTGTTTTTCCAGGCTTCTTTTCCTCTTTACCTGGCTAATTTCTACTCATCCTTCAAATCTCAATTCAGTTGTGACCAGCTCTCTAAGCACTTTTCAACATTTCAAACTCTGGGTTAAATGACCCTCTTATGCATTTCTATGACATTTCCTTACTTCAATCACAGAACTTATCACAATACATTGTAATTTTTTACCTATCTCCCCCACCACCACCCCCTTACCAAACTGCAAAATATAAGCTTCTCAAAGACTACATCTATTTATCATCTCTGGATCCACTATGCACAAAAAAGCTGGTATATGGCAGACATACATATACACACAGAGAGGTTTTAGAAATGAATAAATCACCCACTGTCTACCTTGTTCATCACACAAGATTGTAATTTTTAATTAACTCTCAAATTTTAGAGTAATGATTATGTCCACAAAGAAAAGCAGGTGCTATCACATCAGGCCAGTCTGGTAAGTGAGAGGCAAGAAATAACTGAATATTTTCAAAAGCTGAAAACCTTTTAAGACCAAATTATTATATCCCAGACTAAAAGCAGATTGAAGATTGCAACAATACAGAAATAAAGGTAGTTTTGTTTTAGATTGTCAAGACACAGTTGGGGAATTTGCAGTTTATTTCAAGACAAAGACATTACTGTATTGTTTAGTATATTGTGGAAAGTGCTGCACATATCTCTTTCAGAGATATCAATATTCGAACACAAATTCCAAAACAATTTAAAGGTCCAATTCTGGACTATTTCTACACTGAATAATCTGAATCACTACTCCCTTTGCAGCTGGCCACATCTGAACACAATGAAAACATCTATAAGTGCTAAATATTCTTGCAAGAAGCAAGATAATACTTGAAATGTTCTACTTACAGAAGAATCTATCATAGTTTATACCTCATTTCATAACTAATTACTTTTTCATCACTCAGCAAATAGAAATACTGTCACCAAAAAGATAGGATGAAAATTATTTCATTTATTTCAATGCAGAATGTGCCTATATATAGACAATTTCTAACATTTAAAAAAAATTTACAAGAACACACAACTTTGTATTTATATTAGGAGTGAATTAAACATTTAAATAAATGTTTACATTTAAAATCAAAGTTTTACTGGAAGTCATGCATGGCATAACTCATAAAAATCCCATATAATTGGCACAGCTAAATCATCTAAAATAGTAGCAATCCATCTTTTGGTAGCGTATCACTTGATGGTGACTGTTCTTTTTCCAGAACTTTTACTAATGACTTTTTTAAATACAGCTTAGTGTGAAATTTGCTGTAACAGTAAAATATTTTCAAGATTTTCCTGCCAAGGAACATCATAAACTATTTGACTTCAATGGAGTAATTTATTACCAGAATTCATAACAAGAGCTACAGTCCTAATGGAAGAGAGGAAAATACACCATTTTTTGTTTTGGCTTAATTCTGAAAACGAACCAAAGGATTATTTCCCAGGCTCTGCAGTCTACCCCTAATAACAACGATGGCAAATATATCTAAAATAATATGAGCATTTCTATCTGATGAGCATTTCTACCCGAACATCCTTACAGAGATTTCAGATGACTTACAAATCAGAAACAACCCTTCTAGGCTAAGGTCACATACAACTATAAGCCATAATAAAACCTCTACCCAAGAACAAAGATCTGCCACAAAGTTGCTGGGTGCTGGGGGAAGAGAGTAAGGACTGCCAAAAAGAAGCTTGAAAATGAGTGCCATTTTCTCGCAGAAATCATTTAAGTACAATTACCAGTGCAGGCAACCAGAATTAAAGTCTATTCTAGTGCAACTATGGAGATCTAATAACACTAACTTAACATTAATTCATTTCTTCATTGATATGGTTCGGCTGTGTCCCCACCCAAAATCTCATCTTGAATTGTAATCCCTGCATTCCCAGGACCAGGTGGAGGTACTTGGATCATGGGAGCAGTTTCCCCATGCTGTTCTCCTGAGAGTGAGTGAGTCTCACAAGATCTGATGGTTTTATAGCATTAGATATTTCTCCTGCTTGCATGTCGCACTCTGTATTGCCACCCGTGAAGAAGGTGCCTGTTTCTCCTTTGCCTTCTGCCATGATTATCAGCATCCTGAGGCCTCCCCAGAAATGTGAAACTGTGAGTCAATTAAATCTCTTTCCTTTATAAATTATCCAGTCTTGTGTATTTCTTCATAGCAGTGTGAGAATGAACTAATACCTTCATTTACTCACTAATTAAACATTCACTTAACAAACATTTATTATTTAATTACATACCACACACTGGGTACCACAGTTAGATTAATGATAAAAGAACTACTAACAAAGACTCTGCTTACACAGAACTGTTAGTCCAGAAAAGCAAAATAAGACAGGTAAACAAATGGGCAAATGAAAATGTTTCAGTTGCTGTAACAGGAGTATACACAGGGTTCAGTGCTCAATTCCATTCTACCTAAGAAAGTAGGTGGTTAGAAAAGAGATTTCTGGTATCTTTCAAAAAACAGAGGTTCTCTAGATGAATATGAAGAACATCTAGGAGAGAATAATACAAATCTTGACACTTTCTGAACTTCAAATATTTTTCCCTCACTAGAGTTTGAATTGCTAGGCAGAAAATAGAGCAAGGGTGTATGTGTTATATATATATACAGCACTATGTCATTTTATATAAGGGATTTCAGCATCCTTGGATTTGGGGATCAGCAGGAGAGACCTGGAGCCAATTCCTCTCAAAGGGCCAACTGTATATGTATAAAAGCCAGAGAGTTACAAACCAGGTTGTATACAATTCCAAAAAACAGAAGTTTAAGCTCTGAGTCACAGAAAGTAATTTCATAAAGTCTGAGATTTTAGGCCAAGCACGGTGGCTCACGACTGTAATCCCAGTACGTTGGGAGGCCAAGGTAGGCAGATCACTTCAGGACAGGAGTTCGAGACCAGTCTGACCAACATGGTGAAATCCCATCTCTACTAAAAATACAAAAATTAGGCCGGGCGCGGTGGCTCAAGCCTGTAATCCCAGCACTTTGGGAGGCCGAGACGGGCGGATCACGAGGTCAGGAGATCGAGACCATCCTGGCTAACACGGTGAAACCCCGTCTCTACTAAAAAATACAAAAAATTAGCCGGGCAAGGTGGCGGGCGCCTGTAGTCCCAGCTACTCGGGAGGCTGAGGCAGGAGAATGGCATAAACCCGGGAGGCGGAGCTTGCAGTGAGCTGAGATCCGGCCACTGCCCTCCAGCCTGGGCGACAGAGCGAGACTCCGCCTCAAAAAAAAATAAAATAAAATAAAAATACAAAAATTAGCCAGGTGTGGTAGCACATGCCTGTAATTCCAACTACATGGGAGGCTGAGGCACATGAATCGCTTGAACCCAGGAGGTGAGGGTTGCAATGAGTCAAGATCGTGCCACTGCACTCCAGCCCAGGTGACTGAGACTCTGTCTCAACAACAACAGTAACAACAACAAAAATCTGAGATTTTAAAATATTGCCAAGGTGTTCTGGGCATCAAAAGCAATAATCAATACAGTAAAAAGACAATCTACAAAGAAGTGGGAGAAAATTTGTGCAAATCATATATATAGGGGATTAATATCTAGATTACATTTTTTTTTAATTTCTACAGCTCAACAACAGAAAAAAACAAACTACTTCATTTTAAAATGAGCAAAAGGCTGGCCGCAGTGGCTCATGCCTACAATCCCAGCACTTTCGGAGGCCAAGGTGGGCAGATCACGAGGTCAGGAGATCGAGGCCATCCTGGCCAACATGGTGAAATCCCATCTCTACTAAAATACAAAAAAGTTAGCCAGAAAGGCGGGGCACGGTGGCTCAAAGGCCGGGCGCAGTGGTTCATGCCTGTAATCCTAGGACTTTGGGAGGCTGAGGTGGGCGGATCACAAGGTCAGGAGATGGAAGCCATCTTGGCTAACACAGGGAAACCCCACCTCTAGTAAAAAAAAAAAAAAAAAAAAAACGAAAATTAGCCAGGCGTGGTGGCACACGCCTGTAGTCCCAGCTATTTGGGAGGCTGAGACAGGAGAATCGCTTGAACCTGGGAGGCGGAGGTTGCAGTGAGCCGAGATCACGCCACTGCCCTCCAGCCAGGGCCACAGAGCAAGACTCCATCTCAAAAATAAAAATAAAATGAACAAAAGACTTAAATAGGCATTTCTCCAAAGAAGGTAAACAAATGGCCAATAAGCACATGAAAAGATGTTCAGCATCACTAATAATTAAGGAAATGCAAATTAAAAGCACAATGAAATATCACTTCACACTCACTAGGATCAAAAAACTTTTACTATCAAATAAACAGAAAACAACAAGTGTTGGTAAGGAGGTAAAGAAACTGGAATCCTTGTGCAATGTTGGTAGGAATGTAAAATGGTATAGCTACTATGGAAAACAGCTTGGTAGTTCCTCAGAAAATTAAAAATATAATTACTATATGATCCAGCAATTCCAATTCTGGGTATATACCCAAAAGAATTGAAAGCAGAGTCTTGAAGAGCTATTTGTACATCCATGTTCACAGTAGTATTCACAACAACCAAGAGGTGAGAAGCAACCCAAGTATCCACTGATGGATGAATTAATCAACAAAATGTGACATAAACATAAAACAGAATATTTTTCAGTCTTAGAAAGAAAATTCTGACACATGCTACAACACAGAGGAACCTTAAAGACATTATGTTAAGCAAAATAAATCGGTTACAAAAAGACAAATACTATATGGTTCCACTTGTATGCACCAGAGCAGTCCGATTAATAGAGATAGAAAGCAGAATGGTTGCTGCCAGGGGCTGGGGGCAGGAGGAAACTGGAAGTTGCTATTTAATGGATATAGAGTTTCAGTTAGCAAGATGAAAAAGTTCTGGGGATTGGTTGTACAATAATGTGAATATATGTAACAATACTGAATTATACACTTAAAAATGGTTAAGACGGTAAATTTTGTGTTATGTATTTTTTTTTTTTTTTTTTGAGACGGAGTCTTGCTCTGTGCCCCAGGCTGGAGTGCAGTGGCACAATCTCGGCTCACTGCAAGCTCCGCCTCCCGGGTTCACGCCATTCTCCTGCCTCAGCCTCCCGAGTAGCTGGGACTACAGGTGCCCACCACCTCGCCCGGCTAATTTTCTTGTATTTTTAGTAGAGACGGGGTTTCACCGTGTTAGCCAGGATGGTCTCGATCTCCTGACCTCGTAATCCGCCCGTCTCGGCCTCCCAAAGTGCTGGGATTACAGGCTTGAGCCACCGCGCCCGGCCTGTGTTATGTATTTTTAGCACAATACTATTAATAATTAAAAAATCAAAAAAAATTTTTTTTAAATCATCATGGCTGTGGTGTGGAGACTGGACTAGAAAATTACCAGTATAAGGTAAACGCCAGTGTAAGCACAAGGAAGTCTATTAAAATATTCTTGCAATAGTCCAGAGAGGACCTGAATTGATACAATACAGTGGGAATGGAAAAAAGAAAAAAAAAAAAAGAATTATATAAGAGATCTTAAGGACTTAAGAGGTGAAAAATAAAGATAGCTCTGTTACTCTCCACCCGAAGCCCTGACATCACTCTTATATAACTATTCAATAAACATTTATTGAGTACTGATTATGCCTAGCACTGACGGTATTCTGGTTATCAAGAAAGAAGGGTCCTGCCTTCATGAATCTTGCAATCCAATGACAGTCAGAACTTTAAAAATATACGGCGAGGCGCAGGGGCTCATGCCTGTAATCCCAACACTTTGGGAGGCCAAGGCAGCCGGATCACCTAAGGTCAGGAGTTCCAGACCAGCCTAGACAACATGGTGAAACTCCACCACTAGTAAAAATACAAAAATTAGCCAGGCATGGTGGCAAAAGCCTGTAGTCCCAGCTACCCAGGAGGTTGAGGCAGGAGGATGGCTTGAATCCGGGAGGCAGAGGTTGCAGTCAACCGAGATTGTGCCACTGCACTCCAGCCTGGACAATAGAAGAAAAAAAAAAAGAAATGTATACACAGGCTGGGAACGGTGGCTCATGTCAGTAATCCCAGCAGTTGGGAGGCCGAGGCAGGTGGATCACTTTAAGTCAGGATTTTGAGACCAGCCCGGCCAACATGGTGAAACCCCGTCACTACTAAAGATACAAAAATTAGCTGGGTGTGGTGGTGCAGGCTTGTAATCCCAGCTATTTGGGAGCCTGAGGTGGGAGAATCGCTTAAACCCAGGAAGTGGAGGTTGCAGTGAGCCAAGATCATGCCACTGCACTCCAGCCTGGGCAACAGAGCGAGACTCCGTGTCAAAAAAAAAAATAGGAAAGAAAAAATTTATACACAAAGTATTAATTAATTACAACAGTAAAAACTTCATTAGTACAGGGTGATTTTAATCACTATGGAAAATGTATTCAATACACTAGTCTTTCATTTTCTTTACCATTATTCAGCCATCTACCCTCATGTCCAATTCTGGAATTAAGTGACACCCAGTGCTGCTTTGATTCTAAAACCACAAACCAAGCTATCCAAATCTTTAACTACAACAGTTCTCTCTTCAGATCACACTCAGTCACACTGTTTTTTACCTCATTAGTAAACCACTTTACTTTCATCTTATCACTCCCTTTCTCTGACCTTACATCCTAATAAAGATATTTTATAAAAAGGTATATTGGAACTAGGTTTACCTCTAAGAGATATATTAGTTAGGACATTGGAATGTTCACAAATAAAACTTAAAACCAGGCTGGGTGCAGTGGCTCACGCCATTTAAGATAATATCAAAAAACATTAAAACTTAGAAATAATTTTTTTAAATATGTGCAAGACCTGTACACTTAACACTATGTTACTGAGAAAAATTAAGATAACTTAAAATAAATGGAAAGATACATAATGTTTATGGTTTGGAAAACTTAATATTGTTAGGAAAGTAAGTCTCTTAAAACTAATCCATAGATTCAATATAATCTCAACCAAAATCTCAGCAGGCAGTTCTGTACAAATTTACAAGCTCATTCAAAAATGTGTATGTCAATTTGAAGGCTTAGAGTAACCAAAACAGTTTTCAAAACAAACAAGTCAGAAAACTGTACACTACATGATTTCATGTATAGCGCTATAGTAACTAAGACAGTAACTGAGCTATAGTAACTGAGACATTGTGATAGTAGAGTAAGAATGACTATGCATATCAATGAAGTAAAGAAATCAGAAATTAACCACACATATATAAATTTGTTTTCAAGAAAAGTGCCAAGATAATCCAAATGAGAAGACCTTTTAAACAAATGATACTCAAATAACTGGGTATCAATCTGGAAAAAATAAAAAAGGAACGCCAATCCTTTCCTCACACCATACACAAAAATTAACTTGAAACAGCTAATAGACTGAAACATAAAAACTAAACCTATAAAACAATGAGAAAATATAGAAAAAATTTTTGCAATCGTTGGTAAGCAAAGATTTCTTAGAATACAAAAAATACACACCAAAAAGAAAAAAAACGGACAAATTGTATTTTATCAAAATTTAAAATTTCTATCCTCAAAAGACATGATCAGGAAAATAAAAGGCAGACTCGGACTGGAAAAAGATATTTACAATACATTTATGTGACAAAATACTTCTATCCAAAATATTTAAGCTCAAAAATAAACTCAAAACTCTAAAACTCAATAAAAAAGCAACCTAATTTTTCAAATGGACAAAAGATTTGAACAGACACTTCACAAATGATGTACACATTAGCCAGGTATAGTGATGCACATTGCAGTCCCAGCTGCTCAGGAGCCTAAGGCAGAAGGAATTGCTAATCAACACAGTGAGACTTCATCACAAGAAAAGATGTTTAATGTCAGTCAACAAGCAAATGCAAACCAAAGCCATAATTTAACAGCACTACACACTTACAAGAGGAGCTAACATTAAAATTACCAACAATACCAAGTGTTGGCAAGGATATGGAGGTAGCAGAATTCTCCAATTTTGCAGGTGAGTGTAAAATGGTATAATCACTCTAAAAAACAGTTTGCTAGTTTCTTATAAATATACACTTACCACATGATCTAGCAATTTTGCTTCCAAGAGAAATAAAAACATGTATCTACAAAAAGACCTGTACAAGAATGATCATAGTAGCTTTATACAGAATAGCCAAAAACTGAGAACAAGCTATGTGTCTATCAAAAGATGAATAATCTGTGGTAGATTCATAAACAGATTACTATTTAGCAATAAAAATGCACAAAGCACTAGCATATGAGACAAGATGGGCAAGTCTCAAAAGCATTATGCTGTGCAAAGTCAAACCCAAAAGAGTTTAAAGAGTGTTTCCATTTATATAAAATTCTAGAATGGGCTAAATTAACCTATAGTAACAGAAAACAGATTTGCCTGGGATTAGGGGTAAATAAATGGAGGGAAAAATGGATTGACAGCAAGGTGCCTTGAAAGAAACATTTTTGGAAATGTTCTAAATCTTGATTGTAGTGGTGATTACTCAGATGCTTACATTTATTAAAATTTCACAAACTATACTCATAAATTGGTTGCATTTTACTGTGTGTAAACTATACCTCAATAAAACTAATTTTTACTTTTTTTGCTGATATCTGCAGAAAACCTAAACTGGTATTTTTTTAAATGAAAAAACAACAACAACAACAAAACAGAAGCCTGATATAATTAGTTTTGGCTGTAACAGAAAACCCAAAATAAAGTCAGGACTGACATATGTCTAAGACAATCAGGACCACAGCTTGTTGCCCTCATAAATTCAAGAAGTCTAGGTGATCATCCAAAAGGCTGCTGTGGTTTCCAGACAGCAGGAAAAAAAAAAAAGCAAAAAGCAGGATACATCTCTTCCCATTAATTTTCCTCTCAAAAGTTGTCCATATTCTTGCACTTACACTTCACTGTCCAGAACTAAGCCACAGAGCCATACCTAGCAACAGGAGAAGCCAGGAAATGTATTTTTTTCTTTGAGACGGAGCTTCACTCTTGTTGCCCAGACTGGAGTGCAGTGGCATGATCTCAGCTCATTAAAACCTCCCCCTCCCAGGTTCAAGCAACTCTCCGGCCCCAGTCTCCTGAGTACCTGGGATTATAGGCGCGCACCACCACGCCCAGCTGTTCTTTGTATTTTTAGCAGAGACAGAGTTTCATCAGGTTGGCCAGGCTGGTCTCAAACTCCTGACCTCAAGTGATCCACCCGCCTCAGCCTCCCAAAGTGCAGGGATTACTGGTGTGAGCCACCATGCCCAGCTGGGAAATGTATCTTTTATCCTGAACAGTTACATACTGAGAATCCTATTAGGAATAAAAAGAGAGTGTATGTGTGCGTGTATATGTACATGTGTATATGCACGTGTGTATACATGTACGTGTATGTACATATACACATATATGTCTGTAAGACTATGTCTATGTGTGCATATGTATATGAATCAATGAAATGACCTGTTTCTTTTTAAAGAGTTCAAAAATCTAGATAAAGCTGAGTGTGGTGGCTCATGCCTGTAATTCTAACACTTTTGGAGACCAAGGCAGGAATATCACTTGAGCCAATCAGTTTGAGACAAACCTGGGCAATACAGCAAAACCCCATCTCTAAATAAAATTTAAAAATCAGCTGGGCATGGTTGTGCACACCTGTATTCCCAGCTACTCAGGAGGTTGAGGTGGGATCATTAGAGCCTGGAAGGTCAAGGCTACAGTGAGCCGTGACTGTACTTCAGCCTGGCAAGAGAGACCCCATCTCAAAAAAAAAAAAAAAAAAAGAACCTAGATTAGGCTTTAGGTGGATATGTTAATTAGTCTCCAAAAATGGCATCGAGAAACCGTATCTCTCAATATTCACACCCTTGTTGCCTTCTTCCATGCAGAATCATTAAGTAAGAAGTCTGGATACACTGTTGGAAGACTAGAGAGAGAGAAGGTGCTTTCCCTGAGTTTCAACTGAGCCAGCCTTCCAGCTGTCCCACCATGGCACTAGCTATGTAAGTAAGGCCATGGTGAATGTGCTACATGCTAACTGCAGCTACACAAGAGATTCAAAGTAAGACCAGAAGAAGCAGCTAACCTCCAGTCAACTTACAGTCATGTGAAAAATTATAATGGCTATTCTTTTAAGTCACTAAGTTTAAGGTGGTTTGTTACATAGAAGCAGATAACCAAAACAGTAGAGATGTTTTGATTTGGCAAAAAAACAAACTGTGAAGTAATCTCATATAATCTGAATTACCGCTTAAAGTTAAAATAATTACACTTTGTCATTAAATATAATAAAGATGCTTCTCATTTTACTTTCTCTCTATAATTCTGACACAATTGACCACACATTTTTTCCTAACACAATCTTCCTTTTGGTTTCCATGACACTTATTACCCTGATTTACCTGCTACCTCCTTCTTGGCCACCTGTGCAGGATCTTCCTTCTCTACCTGCCCCTCGGGGTTCTGACCTAGGCTTTCTGCTCATCTTGTTCATTCTCAGAGCTTCAATAGCCATCTACATGCTAATGATTCTAAAATCTATAATCCCAGGCTAGATGTCTCTCAAGAACAAACCTATATTTCTAGCAGTCATCAGGATGCTTTGCCTGGATGTCTCAGAAATACCTCAACTTAATTGTCCAAAACTGAATTTACAATCATCCCTATCACTTGGCCTCCAAATTCTGCTCATCATGTTTTCTATCTCAGCAACCACTGTCACTATCTACCAGCTTCAAAACTAATAATCTTGATGAGTCCCTCTCACCACACATATATAATCAATTACCAAGTTATTTCCATTCTTCCTAAAAAAATCTTTAAAATTATGCCATTACTAAGCTCAAAAATCAATACAATTATAGACAAACTAAGGCTTAGAGAAAAAAAGAAAAAAAAACCATAAAAGGAAAAGCCTTTACAATTGCCTATAGGTCCTCCTGTTAGCATTCTGATGTCAATCACCTCCTCCTTTTCTCCCTCTTGTTCATTCTGTTCCAGCCATACTCGCCTAAGAGCTTTTTTCATGAACGTGCCAGGCACATTCCTGCCTTAGGGCCTTTGCACTGGCTGTTCCTTATGTCTGCACTGTTCTCCCAGATATCTACATGGTCAACTTCCTAATCTCTTTCAAGTCTTCTCAAAGGAGGCCTACCTTGATCACCCTATTTTAAATTACAACCTGTCTCCCAATTAGCACTTCTGATCCATGTTATCATGCTCTACATGTTCCCTTTCCCTATAGCACTTACAGCTTTCTACTGTTTATATGTATCTTTTTTGTTGTTTTTTTAACACAGGGTTTCACTCTGTCACCCAAGCTGGAGGGCAGAGGCACGATCATGGCTCACTCACTGCAGTCTCAACTGCCCCAGACTTAGATGATCTTTCCACCTCAGCCTCTTGAGTAGCTGGGACCACAGACCCGCATGACCACACACAGCTAATTTTTATATTTTTTGTAGAGACAGGGTTTTGCCATGTTGTACAGGCTATTCTTGAACCCTGGGCTCAAGTGAGCCCCACGCACCTTGGACTCCCAAAGTACTGGGATTACAGGCGTGAGCCACCGTACCCAGCCTTTATTTATTATCTATTTCTCCCTGTTAGAAAGCAAGTTCCATAAAAGCAAGATTTTTTTTGTCTGTTTTGTTCTCTGATGTATCTAGGCACCTAGAACCACGTTCAGCTTATAGTAGGCACATATAAAAAAATATTTTTTTGACAAAAAGCTATAAAAAATTACAAATTAAATATAACTATAAAACAAATAAAGCGTTAATTCACACCAACACAAAGGTAATTTGATGAGTGATATTCTATTGAAACTACACTGTTGGTTGGGCATGGTGGCTCATGCCTATAATCCCAGTACTTTGGGAGGTGAGGCAGAAGGACTGCGTGAGTCCAGGAGTCCATGTCCAGCTTGGACAACAGAGCAAGACCCCATCTCTACAAAAACAAAATTAAAAAAATTAGCCAGGCATGGTGGTGCACACTTGTAGTTACAGCTACTCAACAAGCAGAGGTGGGAGGATCACTTGAGCCTGGGAGCTTGAGGCTGCAGTGAGCCATGATCATGCCACTATATTCCAGCCTGGGCAACAGAGCAAGACCCTGTCCCTCAAAAAAAAAAAAAAAAAAAAAAAATAGAAAAAAACTAAATTGTCACTTGCAAAGTGCAGTACTGATGGCTCCATCTGGCATGTCTTTTGGTCAATAAGATCCACCTAGTAGCCTTTGTAATTACATTTAGTATTACTGTATGCTACCTAGGCAATTCTAAGAACTGCTAACCACACAGAGCCATTTGTAAGAACACTTTAATTCCAAAAACAGACAAGCAGCAATATATTTATAAATAGATAAATTTTTTTTGGTTTTGGGTTTTTTTGGGGGGTTTTTTTTTTTGGTTTTTTTTTTTGTTTTTTTGAGATGGAGTCGCCCTCTGCTGCCAAGGCTGGAATACAGCGGCGTGATCTCGGCTCACTGCAACCTCTGCTTCCCGTGTTCAAGCGATTCTCCTGCCTCAGCCTCCCGAGTAGCTGGGATTACAGGCATGCATCACCTCACCCAGCTAACTTTTGTATTTTTAGTAGAGGCAGGGTTTCACCATGTTGGCCAGGCTGGTCTTGAACTCCTGACCTCAGGTAATCTGCCCGCCTTGGCCTCCCAAAGTGCTGGGATTATAGGCGTGAGCCACCATGCCTTAAACAGGCTGGGTGTGGTGGTTCACACCTGTAATCCCAGCACTTTGGGAGGCGGAGGCGGGCGGATCACGAGGTCAGGAGTTCAAGAACACCCTGGCCAATAGTGAAATCCCATCTCTACTAAAAATACAAAAAAATTAGCCAGGCGTGGTGGCGGGCGCCTGTAATCCTAGCTACCTGGGAGGCTGAGGCAGGCAAATCACTTGAACCTAAGAGGCAGAGGTTGCAATGAGCTGAGATAGCGCCACTGCACGCCAGCCCAGGTGACAGTGCAAGACTCCATCTCAAAAAACAAACAAACATTTAAACAATCTAAGCAGCAGCAAATCAAATTTATGTTTCAATTTATAATTCTGTCACGATTTTTAAAAAGCAATGATGACTGCCAATGAAACTATGCGAGTTGAAAATCCTATATTAGCCACTCTTCTTTTCTTTTTCTTCCCTTGTGTTTTCTTTTTCTTCCTTTTTTTTTTTAATGTTTTTGTTTACTATACCGGCCATGAACACTCTACCATGGTAACTCTCCTTCTTATTTGCTTCCTAAGTCAAAAGTCCTGGAATCTAGACAGGACTCTACAATTAACTCCACTTGTAACCTTCAGTAAGTTGTTTAACCGCACCAAACCTCAGCTTTCTCAATTATAAAAGTGAAAAGAGGTTAGTTACCAAGAATTTTATGACACAATTTACTTTGAATTTATTCACATCTGGAACTGTGAACACTACCTTGTCACTGAGAAGTCCTCCCCTCACTTCCATCCTCTTCACTTCTTTCCACATTGCTCTCTACAATATTATTCTTCGCAGGTCATTTTTCATCAAAAACCTTCCATGGCTCTCCATCGCCTTGGTAGCAATCAAAAACTTTTCACAACATTCCCACATTTTTTTTTAGGAAATTTTCTACATTTGGCCAGGTCCAGGGGCTCACGCATATAATCCCAGCAGTTTGGGAGGCTGAGGCAGGCAGATCAATTTGAGCTCAGGAGTTGGAGACCAGCCTGAGCAACAGGGCAAAACCCCGTTTTTACAAAAAAATACCAAAAAAAAAAATTAGCCAAGGCCTGGGCGCAGTGGCTCATGCCTATAATCCCAACACTTTGAGAGGCTGAGGAGGCAGGCGGATCACCTGAGGTTGGGAGTTCAAGACAAGCCCGGCCAACATCATGAAACTCTGTCTCTACTAAAAATACAAAAATTAGCTGGGCGCGGTGGCAGGTGCCTGTAATCCCAGCTACTTGGGAGGCTGAGGCAGGAGAATCACTGGAACTCCAGGGGCGGAGGCCACAGTAAGCCAAGATTGCACCACTGCATTCCAGCCTGGGAGACAGAGTGAGATTCTGTCTCAAAAAAAAAAAGAAAAGAAGAAGAAGAAGAAGAAACACTTTAAGGTAAAATGAAACATGAATTAAACAGCAAAGAGGTGGGGGTTTTATACAGGAAAACATAAGGAAGTGAAATAGGAAATGAGAAATGAAAGTGAATGACTTTTACAAAGGAGCATTACTTTATAGAAATTACTGGGCCCATCATGGTGGCTCACACCTGTAATCCCAGCACTTTGGGAGGCCAAGGCGGGCAGACCCCTTGAGGCCAGGAGTCTGAGACCAGTCTGGCCAACATGGTGAAACCCTGTCTCTACCAAAAGTACAAGTATTAGCCAGGTGAGGTGGCAGGTGCCTGTAATCCCAGCTACCCAGGAGGCTGAGGCAGGAGAACTTCTTGAACCTAGAAGGCAGAGGTTGAAGTAAGTCAAGCCAAGGTCACATCACTGCACTCCAGCCTGAGTGACAAAGAGACTCCATTTCAAAAGAAAAAAAAAAGAAGAAAAATTACTGATGATAGTAAATATCCTTGGGTAACAGAAAAAAAGTTTTTAGAAAGTACTAGGTATGCACAGATTTTTGAAAACTGAACAAGAGTTCTGTGAATACAGAAGAAGGCATATGGCTATAAGAAATGATAAATGATACAAAGGAGAACATCCTAACTTTATTTCATGACTGTAAGAGAAGTAGTCAATTAAAAAGGAGATTACCATCCTGGCTAACACGGTGAAACCCTGTCTCTACTAAAAAATAGAAAAAATTAGCCAGGCATGGTGGCAGGCGCCTGTAGTCCCAGCTACTCAGGAGGCTGAGGCAGGAGAATGGCGTGAACCCGGGAGGCAGAGCTTGCAGTGAGCCGAGATCGTGCCACTGCACTCCAGCCTGGGCGACGGAGCAAGACTCTGTCTCAAAAAAAAAAAAAGAGAAAAAAAAAAAGGAGATTCAAATTTTCACTGAAGAGGGGGCATAAAAAGATTACACTAAAATATCTTAAAATAAAATTTAAATTTTTAGGTCAAAGTTTAATCCTGAATAAAATTCAATTCATAATTCAAAACTTAAGTCATAACAAATCTCAGAATATAGTAAATGTTAGAATCCACAAAGAATGAATCAAGTATTATTTTATAGAAACGTCTTCAATTTTTTCAAAGGCTCTTAAATCCTATGATATTCAAATCATGTATCATTCTTGTTAATTTTCTCTTTTCCAGTCAGGAACTAACTGCTCTAGTTCAACCAGTTCCTCACTTTACAATGCTTTGAGTGGAATGGAGAACTTCGTTAACATCATTTCCACTTACTTAATGGCACAGATATATTACATTTGCAAGTTTTGCAATTTGCTATTTATACACTAAATTGACAGATGTTTACCAGAGTTTAATGCTGAATACCTGGACATCAAAATAACTTGTGCTGGGCACAGTGGTTCACATCTATAAGCCTAGAACTTTGAGAGGCCAAGGCAAGAGGATCACTTGAGCCAAGGAGCTCAAGACCAGCCTGGGCAACATAGCAAGACTCCATCTCTACAAAGAATAAAATAATTAGCTCAGCATGGTGGTACATGCCTGCAGTCTCAGCTACTCAGAAGGCTGAGACAGGAGAATCACTTGAGCCCAGGAATTTGAGGTCACAGTGAGCTAGGATTGTGCCACTGCACTCCAGGCTGGGCAACAGAGCAAGATGCTATCTCTTTAAAAAAAAAAAAAAAAAAAAAAAACAGAGCAGGGACGGTGGTGGCCGGGTATGGTGACTCATACCTGTAACCCCAGCACTCCTGAGCCCAGGCGTTCGAGACCAGCCTGGGCAACATGAGGAAATCCCATCTCTCCAAAACACAGAAAAATTAGCCGGGCATGGTGGCGCCCACCTGTAGTCCTAGCTACTAGGGAAGCTGAGATGGGAGGACTGCTTGAGCCTGGAAGATCAAGGCTGCAGTGAGTCGTGAGCATGCCACTACACTCTAGTCTGAGTGACAGAGTAAGACCCTGTCTCAAAAAAAGAAAGAAACAAAAACTTGTAAATAAAGAGACTATAATCAAAGTCAGATAAAAACTACCCCCATATTTGTCACTGCACTTAAAGTATGCTTTGGATTATCTGCATAACTTAGTCCATCTTCCTCAAAGTATCCTCATTTTGATCCATACTAGCAGTGTCCATTCACACAGCAGATGCACAAAATATTTGTTGAGCAAAATAAAAACCACTGCTCAGAGGCAGAAACCCTTGAGAGGATATAAAAGCTTACCTGGAAAGGGAGCTTTAAAAAGACTGCACCCTTTTGACATAACCGTGGAGGACCAACCTTGAAATGTGTAAGTGGAGTATCAGCTTCTCCGTTTCTAAAGAATAACTGTGGCTGGGCACAGTGGCTCACGCCTGTAATCCCAGTACTTTAGGAGGCCAAGGCTGGCAGATCACTTGAGGAGTTTGAGACCAGCCTGGCCAACATGGCAAAACCCTGACTCTAAGACCAGCCCAGCCAAACTGGCAAAACCCTGACTCTATTAAAATTACAAAAATTAGCCAGGCATGGTGGCACATGCCTTTAATCCCGGTTACTCAGGAAGCTGAGGCACGAAAATCGCTTAAGCCTGGGAGGTGGGGCTTGCAGTGAGCCAAGATCATCCCATTGCACTCCAGCCTGGGCAACAGAGGGAAACTCTGTCTGCAAAAAAAATAATAATAATAATTGTGACCAGATCAGAAGCTAACCTTGATTCAATGAAACGTTTAGGAAGAAAGTAGCCATGCCCACAGCCAAGGATGGCCATTCCATTCATTCAACAAATATTTCTTGAGTACCTACTATGTGCTAGGTATCTGTCAAGCCACTGAGGATACAGCAGTTAAAAAAAAAGACTGTCCTCATGGAACTTACATTTTTACGTGAAGAAACACAATAAACTAATACACAAAAATGTCAGATAATGATAAGTACCATAAAGCAGTGACAGGAAAAGAGGTGGGATGGGGAGCAGGGGGACCTACATAAGATGGACAGAGAAGGTAACACTTGAGCACAGATCCAAGCAAAATAAGGGAGCCATGTGAAGTTCTGGGTATTATTCCATGTGGAAGAAAGAGTAAATAGAAAGTTTCCATGTGGGAATAAGAATAGAGGTCTTCAGAGAAAATCAGAAAGATCAGTGTAGCTAGAGAGGAGTGAGCAAGCCAGGGAGTAGGAGGGGATAAAGTCAGTGTGATTTGCAGAGGCCAAGGCAAAGAATCTGAAGTGATAGGAAGAAACCAGAGGTTTAGAGCAGAGAAGTGACAAGATCTAATATATATTTTCTTTTTTCTTTTTTTTTTTTTTGAGACGGAGTTTCGCTCCTGTTGCCCAGGCTGGAGTGCGATGGCGCAATCAAGGCTCATCGCAACCTCCGCCTCCTGAGTTCAAGTGATTCTCCTGCCTCAGCCTCCCAAATAGCTGGGATTACAAACATGCACTATCATGCCTGGCTAATTTTGTATTTTTAGTAGAGATGGGGTTTCTCCATGTTGGTCAGGCTGGTCTCGAACTCCCGACCTCAAGTGATCCAGCTGCCTTAGCCTCTCAAAGTGCTGAGATGACAGACGTGAGCCACTGCGCCCGGCAAGATCTGATATGTATTTTCAAAAGTTTGGATTACACTAATGATCACAGAAATAAACCTTATGTGACTTTATAAACTTCAATATTAAATTATGAGGAAGCTATCCTTAAAATTCCCACATACGAATCTTTTTTTTTTTGAGACACAGTCTCGCTCTGTTGCCAGGCTGGAGTGCAGTGGCACAATCTCAGCTCACCGCAACCTCCACCTCCCTGGTACAAGCGATTCTCCTGCCTCAACCTCCAAAGTAGGTGGGATTACAGGCACACGCCACCATGTCCAGCTATTTTTTGTATTTTTAGTAGAGACAGGGATTCACCATGTTGGCCAGGATGGTCTCGATCTCCTGACCTCATGATCCGCCCACCTTGGCCTCCCAAAGTGCTGGGATTACAGGTGTGAGCCACGGCGCCCGTCCAGGAATCTGTTACTTATCTAAAAAGCTCAAGATAAAATTTTAAATACATTTAAGAGAATTTTTCTGCATTCTTCTTCAGAGAAAAAAAGTAATTATTCCAACACTAATCTGAATCTCAAACTCACTAGAAGACATTATTTATAAAAGATTCTTTTTTTTCCTTCCACTATAGACAGGCAAGGGGAAAAACTGGATGCTTGCCAAAGAGCTTCGATTGCCCCCTGGTGCCCATTTTAAAGAATGAAGATCTTCACACATTAGCAGTTTCGAAACACTAAGGAAGATATTCACTGGATTTTGGAATACAGCTTCTAGCATCCTCTGCTGACAGAACCTTGCAGGTGTAATTAAATTACTCTGTTTTAAAGGACATTAATTCTACTTTGAAGTTAAAATCATTACGTTTTCTCACACCACTTTTTAAACACTTTTCTTCTTTAATTGAAGTCAACTTCAATTAAATTAAAATTGGTCATTGATCAAATATTGGTACTGATGATGAAAACAATGATAAAACCCAGCAATTCTGAGTGCCTAGTATGAGTCCTGTGTTGCGTGTTTACATGAATCATTTTATTCTCACATCAACTCCTGAGAACTAAAAGATAGTTTTCTCCCGCTTTGAATTCTTCAGCCTCTCCCTATGTATCAGGGAAAGAGACTGACTGATACAGGTGGCTGGCAATGACCAAGGCCAAGGGGATGAGATGCCTCAGACCACAAGACAAAGCAGCACAGAGGTGGCCCAAACTTGGACTCTCCACCACAGAACGTGCCAGCCAGGGAGTCAGACAGAGTTCATGGAAAACAGGTGCTCACAACTAGAAAGTTGCTGTTACATCCAGCCCTTAGTTACAGTCATAAAACTCCAACTTTCCATTTTCTGTAGTAATGGGAAACAGGATAGCAAAGATAATTAAAATCCTCAGTAATCCTAAAGTTTCCATTTAATTATGAGTTATAACCTCCTTCATCCCTAAAAAAAAAAAATTAGAATCATGAACAAGTTAATAGAAATGATTAAAAATGGGTTTTCTGTGGTTTTTTTGTTTTTTGTTTTTTGTTTTGAGATGGAGTCTCCCTCTTGTCACCCAGGCTGGAGTGCAATGGCACGATCTCGGCTCACTGCAACCTCCATCTCCCGGTTCAAGCAATTCTCCTGCCTCAGCCTCCCGAGTAGCTGGGATTACAGGCATGCTCCACCACGCCTAGATAATTTTTGCATTTTTAGTAGAGACAGGGTTTCACCATGTTGGCCAGGCTGGTCTCGAACTCCTGACCTCAGACGATATGCCCACCTCGGCCTCCCAAAGTGCTGGGATTACAGGCATGAGCCACAGCATGCGGCCAAAAGATGATTTTTCACCTCTTTTCTCTGATACTTCCCACTTGAATATTTTTTTACTTAGGTCTAAGAAAAATAATCATAATCCTTCAAATTCTACTGAAAAGAACAATTTTATTACCATTATAGATAAGCAAATTGGAATAAAATAAGTAATAAAAAAAATTTATCAAAAGAAATTATAATTAATATTTTTAATACAGTGCCTTTAGCAGTAAAACTAAATCCAACTAGTAACTGAAGTAAAATACATAAAAGAAACAAAAAAATTAATTACAGTTGGGACTCTGGTAATTTTGCTCCCAATTCTAGAGCTATCAAAAAATCTTTTTTGTTTTTTCAAATCAAGACGGAGTCTCAATCTGTAGCCCAGGCGGGAGTACAGAGGCATATCAGCTCACTGCAACCTCTGCCTCCCAGGTTCAAGCGATTCTCATGTCTCATCCTCCCGAGTAGCTGGAATTACAGATGCATGCCAACACACCTGGCTAATTTTTGTATTTTTAGTAGAGACAGGGTTGGGCCATGTTGGCCAGGCTGCTCTTGAACTCATGACCTCAAGTGATCCACCCACCTTGGCCTCCCAAAGTGCTAGAATTACACGTGTAAGACACTGCATTAAATAAATAAATCATTTTTAAACAAGTATTGTAATTAGGGGGGGCACAAGGAACTATAGGGATGACAGAAATGTTCTGTACCTTATTTGGGATGGTGGTTACACACAATACATGTAACTATCAAAACTCACCAAACTGAATAAGATCTGTGCATATTATTATATTAAATTACACTTTAAAAGCAGGGTGTGGTGGCTCACACCTGTTATCCAGCACTTTGGGAGACTGAGACAGGAAAGTTGCTTGAGGCCAGGAGTTGGAGACCAGCCTAGGCAACACAGTAAGACCTTATCTCCACAAAATAAAAAATAAAAATAAAAAACAAATAGTTACGCCTTAATAAAAACAATCACACTTTTTAGAAAGTACTGTGTGACTGTTTTAAGGAAAGAAACTACAACTTTTTCTGACTCATTTGCCAGGTAGGTTCATAAGTTATCAAAATAAAGTAAAGTTTTAATCTATAAATTTAATTAATTAAGTAATCTCTATCTTGAGGCAGCTCTTACAATTATTAAACTATAATGTATCTAAATTGTAAGGTTAGGGCAAGGCATGTACAATGGTTCTTATGGAAATAGACGTATATTTACATTTCTATGCTCACATTTCCTTTGTTTACACTTCTATACCTACTTCCATTTTCCATACAGAAACTAAGGGCTATGTGTCATAAAGAAAAAACACATTTGAATGTCACAAGCTTTTCATTTATAAAAACCAAAAATGTTCAATTCCATCTGATAAATATTTACTCTGTCATACCATTTATAAGGTATTGCATTAGAAGATACAGGACTTTTTAAAAACTACCATACCTTTTATACAAAAGTTCCTGTACTTGAGGTCTTAATATATGATTGGAAAAGAAAGGTAAGGGAGTTAGGACAAGCACACAAGTAATGATTTAACAACAAGAAGCCAGAAACCAAGCCTGGGAAGTAGCGCATGCAGCTAGCACCTGGAGAGGTTGCTTAGAGGAAATTATACTTGAAATGGTCCCTAAAGAGTGCACAGAATTTTAACAAGCAGAAACTGGAGGAATGAGAAAGTAGCATTAAAGGTTTGATCAGTACTCAAGTCAAAACTAGCAGACTCAGGCCAGGCACAGTGGCTCACAACTACCATCCCAGCACCTTGGGAGGCCAAGGCAGGCCAATTTCTTAAGCCCAGGAGTTCAAGACCAGCCTTGGCAATATGGGAAGACCTTGTCTCTAAAAAAGAAAAAGAAAAAAAAAAAAAAAAAACCTAATGAACTCCAAGCTGGATGGACTCACATTCACCTGTAGTCCTAGCTACTCAGGAGGCTTAGGCAGAAGCACTACTTGAACCCAAGAATTTTAGACCAGCCTGCACATCATAGCAAAACCCTATTCCCTTAAAAAAAAAAAAAAAAAAAACCCAGTGGACCCCTTTGTCAGAGAAAATGAATAGGCAAAATAGGGATTGGTGAAGTCTGAAACACTTATGTATCAGGTTTTCTATATATCTGCCTATTGTGATGAAAGATTTGTCATGTCTTTGAAAAAATATTCTGAATTACGACAGAGCTACTGCTAACTGAGGAATGAATTATAATAGTTGTAAAAAATAATGGGAAAGAGTGAGCAACTAAAACATTCTCTTAAAAAAAGCCAGTTTCTCGGCCGGGCGCGGTGGCTCACGCCTGTAATCCCAGCACTTCGGGAGGCTGAGCTGGGTGGATCACCTGATGTCAGGAGTTCGTGACCAGTCTGGCCAACATGATGAAACCCTGTCTCTACTAAAAATACAAAAATTAGCTGGGCATCGTGGCACACACCTGTAATCCCAGTTACTCGGGAAGCTGAGGCGGGAGAATTGCTTGAAGCCAGGAGTCAGAGGGTGCAGTGAGCCGAGATCGCACCACTGCACTCCAGCCTGGGCAATGAGAGCGAAACTCCACCTCAAAAAAAAAAAACAAAAAAAGCCACTTTCTCACATTTGTTAGTGGGAGCAAGAAAAAAGGCAGTTTCTATACCTTCATTTCCCTTATGAGTGCTTCAATGATCCTCGATATAAACAAACCTGACAGATACACAATCAAACTTGACTAAAATCTCAGCTGAGGTTAGTTTTTTGGAATTGTCCCTTAATAAAATAAACCAAAAAGATTACATCTCATTTCTGAAGAGAAACAGTAGAATAACTACACAGCAGAACCAGACAGACACAAAAGAATTCAAATTAAATTTAGCCAGGCACGGTGGCTCACGCCTGTAATCCCAGCACTTTGGGAGGCCAAGGCGGGTGGATCACCTGAGGTCAGGAGTTCAAGAGCAGCCTTATCAACATGGTGAAACCCCGTCTCTACTGAAAATACAAAAATTAGCTGGGCATGCGGCTGGCACCTGTAATCCCAGCTATTAGGGAGGCTCAGGCAGGAGAATCGCTCGAACCCAGGAGGCAGAGGTTGCAGTGAGCCAAGATCACACACCATTGCACTCCAGCCTGGGCAACAAGATGAAACTCCATCTAAAAAATAATAATAAAAATGAAATTCATGCATGTTAACACTATGACCAAATCTTAAGAGTTTAAAGATTGCGTTAGTACCAATAAACTTTACATTTTTTATTCTTTTGGAGAAAGGTAGCTAATGTTCACGAGTATGAAACAAAATCAAATAAGCACGCATGCTATATATGTATTACATATAACACACACACACACACACACAATATTAAAGAACCACTCACAATGTCTAAAAAGACCCAAAAAAATCCAAAGTAAATAAATAATTTGTCATTGCTATAACTGAAAGCAACAAATACTGAATATAGATACTCACTGCTCAGTTGCTAGTTGCCCCTTACTATCCATTCTTTGTATTGGAAGCATCAAATTTTAGGTAGACTCCTGGCCTCCAAAAAAGAAAAACTACTACACTTCTCAAGTTAAACAAAGATACAAAGTTCAAAATGAGGAGGCTTCTTTATCCTTATCCCTCTACCTTCTTTTTTTTATTTTTTGAGCCAACTGTCTTGCTCTGTCGCCCAGGCTGGAGTGCACTGGCATGATCTCGGCTCACTGAAACCTCCACCTCCTGGGTTCAAGTGATTCTCCTGCCTCAGTCTCCTGAGTAGCTGGATTACAAGGGCGTGCCACCACACCTGGCTAATTTTTTTATATTTTTAGTAGAGATGGGGTTTCACCATGTTGGCCAGGCTAGTCTCAAACTCCTGACCTCAGGTGATCCACCCACCTCAGCCTTCCAAAGTGCTGGGATTACCAGCATGAGCTACTGCTTGGCCTTGTCCCTCTACCTTCTTGCTGACAAAAATGCAAAATTAATGGCTACAGCTACAGCATCTAACTTGAAGCCTGTATACTAAAGATGGCAGGAAAAAAGACAGAAGCAGACAAGATCTGCGATATCCTGGACCTGAAGACTAGTTCTATTCCATTTAATTCCTGATTCATTAATGTGAGGGAGAGAAAAGACAACTATCTTGTTTAAGTCACTGTTGTTTTGCATTTTCTGTCACTGGCAGCCAAATTAATAATACACTAAGTAATATACATTTAAAACAGGCTCCAGGATCAAGTCCACAGGCTTCTAAGTATGGGAGGCAGCACCATACTGTAAAAGCATGGTTAGGCTGGGCACAGTGGCTCACCTGCCTGTGGCTCACACCTTTAGTCTTAGCACTTAGGGAGGCCAAGGCAGAAGGACATCTCGTAAGGCCAGAAGTTTGAAACAAGCCTAGGCAACATGGCAAGACCCCATTTCTACAAGAACAGACAAAAAGTGTAAAAGAGAAAAAAAAAAAGCACAGATAGCCTACGTGTGCATAACAACTCTTGTCACTTAATAGCTAGATTTAAGTAGGCAAATAAATAAATTGGACTAATTATTTTACCTCTGTAGGAAAAAATTGAGAAATATTTACCAATTATTTAGCGGTTCTGACTTATTTCAATTTTTTTTAAGATGGAATCTCACTGTCACCCAGCCTGGAGTACAATGGTACGATTTCAGCTTATTGCAACCGCTGCCTCCCAGGCTCAGGTGATCCTCCCGCCTTAGCCTCCTGTGTAACTGGGACCACAGGTGCTCACCACTACACTCGGCTATTTTTTGTATTTCTGGTAGAGATGGTGTCTCGCCATGTTGATCAGGCTGGTCTTGAACTCCTGAGCTCAGGTGATCAGCGCCCCCTTGACCTCCCCAAGTGCTGAGATTACAGGTGTAAGCACTAAACCACCCTGACTTACTTAAATTTTATGTCTTGAAAAGCTTTATACTATTCTTTATATTCAGGCCCATCTCTCCCTAACTTTATTCCTTTTGAGACAGAGTCTCACTCTGTCCCCAGGCTGGAGTACAGTGGAGAGATCACAGCTGGCTCACTGCAATCTCAAATTCCTGGACTACACCTAATTATTTGTTGTTATTCCTGTTGTGAAAAAGTTATCTTATGGCGGCTCACGCCTGTAATCCCAGCACTTTGGGAGGCTGAGGTGGACGGATCACGAGGTCAGGAGATCGAGACCATCCTGGCTAACACGGTGAAACCCTGTGTCTACTAAAAATACAAAAATTAGCCCGGCGTGGTGGCGGGCGCCTATAGTCCCAGCTACTCAGGAGGCTGAGGCAGAAGAATGGCGTGAACCTGGGAGGCGGAGCTTGCAATGAGCCAAGATCACCTCACTGCACTCCAGCCTGGGCGACAGAGCGAGACTCCGTCTCTTAAAAAATAAATAAATTTTAAAAAGTTATCTTTCACATTTAACACTTTAAACTGAACATTATTAAATGAATCTAACAGTTTTGATTAATTCTTTTTGTTTCAGGTAGAGTCATATAAACTACACCAATATTCCCACCTCTTCCTTATAATGTAGTCTTGATCATTTTAACTGGCAAAAATGTCTAGGATAATATTAAATAATAATGTGATTGTTACCTCTATTGCTCCTTAATTATGTACAACACTGACTGTTAGTATGAAGCATGAATTACTTCAAATGATATGAAAGTTTCCTTTTAGTTTAAGTTTTGTATTAGAAATCATGTTAAATTTGTTTTTCAATTCCTCCTTTGCTCTCTATTGAAA
Source organism: Theropithecus gelada (assembly GCF_003255815.1). NCBI lineage: Eukaryota > Metazoa > Chordata > Mammalia > Primates > Cercopithecidae > Theropithecus > Theropithecus gelada. The sequence continues at coordinate 37,047,027 of NC_037673.1, read as the reverse complement.
TAAATGACCTTAATGATAATAGCTGACACTGAACACTTTAAATACCAGCTACTATTCTAAGGGTTCTATACACATTAATTCACTCATTTAATCCATCCACACAATCAGAGTGGATAATTTTATCAGTCCCATTTTACAGAGGAGGAAAGACAGACACAGAGGTTAAATAATGTGCCCAAAAATCACACAGCTTTAAAGTGAAGGAGCCCCATCTGGCTCCAGAACTCACTCTCTTAATCACTATCCTATATTGCCTCTCTGTATCTGTATTTTGCTACTTTTTCTACTATAGTAGTCCAGTCAAGAATGGAAGCTGGGAGACTTTAGTGGCTACTGACACTGAAGTGATACAGGATTAGACTAAAGTGGTAGTAACGGAGACAGAGAAGTGGAGAGATCTGGTAATATGCCTTCAAGATAGAGCTAGTAAGACTTAATGGATGAGAGATTGGATGTGAGGTATGAGGGAAAGAGAGGAATAGTGACAACTAGGTTTTTTGGCCTACCCACAGCCAGGTATTTAAGACTCTGTTTCTCATGTTTTATATTAATTAACTTTATTTGTTTTCCAGTTTCCCTTCCTTCTTCCTAATCTATGCATTTCACTTCATTAAATCCTTTTTTGTTTTTGAGACAGAGTCTCACTCTGTCACTCAAGCTGGAGTACAGTGGTGCAACCATGGCTCACTGCAGCCTTCACCTCCCAGGCTCAAGTGATCCTCCCACCTCATTCTCCTGGAACTACAGGTGCACACGACCACACTTGGCTTTTTTATTTTTTGTGGAGATGCGGGTCTTACTACATTGGCAAGGATGGTCTCAAACTCCTGGGCTCAAGTGATCCTCTTGCCTGAAGCTCCTAAAGTGCTGAGATTACAGGCATGAGCCACTGTGACCAGTCCATTAAATCCTTTTTGAGATGAGGTAAAATAAAAATAAACTTATTTACTAGTACTTAAGACTCATTCTGTATTCATGTTCAATATTGTTTTCTTTGGGTTTTTTAATCTGTTCTAGATTTTTGAATTGAGGTCATAAAATGAAGGACAATAACTGTTTATAACACCAATAATTGTTTCTGATTATGGGCACAGCTATGATCAATGTGGAAACTGGAAACATATAAAAAAGTATGAGGGAGGGCTGGGCACAGCGACTCACACCTGTAAATCCCAGCTACTTGGGAGGCTGAGGCAGGAGAATTGCTTGAACCCGGGAGGCGGAGGTTGCAGTGAGCCGAAATCGTGCCATTGCACTCCAGCCTGGGCAACAAGAGTGAGGGTCCGTCTCAAAAAAAAAAAAAGAAAAAGTATAAGGCAAAAAAACATATTATCCTCAATCCCACAATCTAGAAGCAAGCAATGGGAGTACTTTGTTCCACACATATCTATCGTTTAAATTACTGAAATCATACGGTCTATTCAGTTTTACATCCTTTCCTAGTGCTACTAAAAACCCTTATTAAACATGTTTAGTGACTGCATAACATTCTACATGACCACAACACAATTTACTTGTCCTTCTCCCTATTACTAAGTATTTATATTCTTTCTAATTATTCTAGTATTTTACATATGTTGGTATTTTCAAACATGTTCAGACTTGGAACTCTTTCATCAAGAGAAAGTTCTGAGGAAGCTTAACATAAAAATGGAGCTGACCTGGCCAAAAACTGATAGGAGGGACCCCATCCCACCATACCACACCCCTAGCAGTAATCCCAACACATTCAGAAAACCACAATTCTAAGTATTAATGTGACAATTATTTTTGTGCATAAAGCTTTGTCCAAATCTTGCATTACTTCCTCTGGATAGAATCCTAGAAAGGCTATTGAGTTTAAAGGAAATGAACGTTTTTGAGGCTCTTGATACTAAATAATAGAGTTTCAATAATAAAAACAATAACTTACAGAAGGAACATGATTGAAAAATAAATTAAACTTGATTTAAAAAACAAACAAAAAAAAAAACCGCTGTCAGAGCTACAGGCTCAGTTTCCAGAATATCTACATGTTCATGGCCCTTCTGAGAATATGATTATGATTTAATAGGTATAGTTAATTCAGGCACTACAAGGATATAAAAATGAACAAGATTCAAAAAAACCAGCAGCTTATGGCCTCTGCCATGTCATCTTCAGAAGAAATTAAACACTAATGCTTCAGAGATACTAACATGCACCTATTAGAGAAAAAATATTTTTTCATAAAATACTGATCAAAATATATTAACTCTGAGCTATATGAAAGGGTATATGAAACCTTTAAAGTGGCTTCACTATCATAAAAAAGCAATAATTTCATTCCCTTTTTTTTTAAGAAGAAATATTTTATAAGCAATATCCCATATACTTAGGTATCCATGATACATGATACAGATCATAATCTGCAGAGGTACCCTAATGTAGTTACCCTATGACTCCAACTGTGATTAAGTAAACAGCACAACTAGACTGGGAGGAAATCCATTAGAATTACCTGTGGAGCCTTTGGTTATAAATAATACAAATTGCAGGAGTTAAGGCAAGTTCCACTAGTTATATTGAATCAATCTCCAGAGTACAAGACCTAAGCATGCATATTTTTTAACTGCACCAAAGCTGATTATTACATTCAGATTAAGAAACACTAGGATAGCTGGGTGCAATGGTTCACACTTGTAATCCCAACACTTTGGGAGACTGAAGTGGAAGGATCACTTGAGGCCAAGAGTTCAAGGTCACACAAACAAGAGAGCAAGACCCCACTCCACAAAAAATATAAAAAGTAGCCAGATGTGGTTGTATGCACCTGTAGTCCTAGCTACTCAGGAGGCTGAGACAGGAGCATCACTTGAGCCCGAGAGGTTGAAGCTGCAGTGAGCTATGATTACACCACTTGAATGAAAGTCAAAAAAATTCACTGCACTCCAGCCTGTTTGAAAGAACAGACCCCATCTTAAAATGAAAAATATTAATTTGTTTAAAAAGTTAACACTAGGTTAAAGGTTCTTTTTAAAAATATTACCCCATTAATTTCAACAATATTTGCTAAAATATCTAGCCACTCAACTATGTGAAATTCGTTGCTTTCCTGTTAAAACAGACTGTGAAAAAAGCCACAGCGATTACGAACAACAAAAAACTCAAATCAGATTCAGAAATCGCCAGGTGGAGTCCTGCCCTGCTGTGGTGGTGGTTTTCCCTCATTTAGGGAATTAGTAACTATTAGTTGCAATGTGACTTGTGTTACAGATAGTTTAATCTTGCTGCAGTGGGGAAAGGGGATTAAAACAGAAGATCCTTGAGGCAAAGAGACCAGCTAAGTGGCTACAGCAAAAGTTCAAGTAAGACAAAGTAAAAGCCTAAGTTTTATCTTAGATGTGCTGAATTTAGAATACTGTTGGAGTTTAAAGATGAACATAATTCATGAGGGGTTAGAAAGATGGATTGGGGACTGGGCACAGTAGCTCACGCCTGTAATCCCAGCACTTTGGGAGGTGGAAGCAGGCAGGTCACTTGAGGCCAGGAGTTCAAGACCAGCCTGGCCAACATAGCTAAATCCCATCTCTACTAAAAATACAAAAAATTAGCCGGGCGTGGTGGCGCACACCTGTAATTCCAGCTACTCAGGAGGCTGAGGCACGAGAATGGCTAGAGGCCAGGAGGCAGACGTTGGAGTGAGTCAAGATCGTGCCACTGCACTCCAGGCTGGGTGACAGAGCGAGACCCTGACTCAGGGAAAAAAAAAAAAAAAAAGGAAAGGGGAGGGAAGGGAAGGGAAGGAGAGGGGAGGGGAGGGGAGGGGAGGGCAGGGCAGGGGAGGGGAGGGGAGGGGAGGGGAGGGGAGGGCAGGATTTTACATGCTCTTACATGAAGTATATCTCATGAAGACAGATTAGTGACTACTGGAGGCTGGGAAGGTTCGGGGGCTGGGAGAGATGAAGAGAGGCTGATTAACAGGTACCAATATAGTCAGATAAAGAGAATAAGACCTAGTATTCAAAAGATCAGTAGGGTGACCATAGTTAACAATAATCTTATTGTATATTTTAAAACAGCTAGAACAGAATAATTTGAATGTTCCTAGCATAAGAAAGAGATAAATATTTAAGCTGATGGATATCCTGGATATTCCAATTACCCTGTTTTAATCTGTACACATTTTATGAATATATCACAATATATATCAGATATATCCCAAAAATATATACATTATCAATATTTTAGAAACTAAAAATAAAACTATCATAATCCAGCAACCCCACTAATGAGTATATATCCAAAGGAAAGGAAATTCACATTTGATACCTGCACTCCCCTTTTCACTGCAGCACTATTCACAATGACCAAGATACGGAATCAACCTACATGTCCATCAATAAATGAATGGATTTAAAAATTTAATACACACACACACACACACACACACACACACACGCGCTCAAATACTATTTGGCCAAATTTAGAAAGTATAAAATCATGTCACATGCAGTAACAAAGATGAGTTTACAGGACATTGTGTTAAATGAAATGAGCCAGGCACAGAAAGATTAATACCACATGTTCTCATTCAGATGAAGCTAAATAAACTGATCTCATAAAAGTGAAGAAAATAGTAGAAACAGAAACGAAAGGGTGAAAAGGGTACGAAAAAGAGGGGTATAGGGAGAGTTTGGTTAACAGACACAAAATTACAGCCAGATAGAATAAGTCCTAGTGTTCTATAGCATTGTAAAGTAACTATAGTTAACAATTATTTACTCTATATTTTCAAAGAGCTAAAAGTGAGGATTTTGAATATTGCCAATACAAAGAAATGATCAGTGTTTTAGGCAATGGATATGCTAATCACCCTGATTTGATCATTACACTCTGTATACAAGTGTGGAGGATCACACTCTACCCCAGAAATATGTACAATTATGTCAATTAAAAAAATCTGTCAATTAAAAATAATATTTAAAAATGTAATCTTGGCCAGGCACAATGACTCATGTCTGTAATACCAACACTTTGGAAAGCCAAGGTGGGAGGATGGCTTGAGCCCAGGTGAGACCAGCATGGGCTAGATGGTGAGACCCCACCTCTACAAAAATTTTAAAAAAAAAAAAAAATTGGCCCAGGCAAGATGGCTCACTCCTGTAATCCTAGCACTTCAGGAGGCCAAGGTAGGTGGATTACCTGAGGTCAGGAGTTCAAGACCAGCCTGGCCAACATGGTGAAACTCCATCTCTAGTAAAAATACAAAAAAATTGCTGGGTGCAGTGGCACGTGCCTGTAATTCCTGCTACTCAGGAGGCTGAAGCAGGAGAATCACTTGAACCAAGGAGGAGGAGGTTGCAGTGAGCCGAGATTGCACCACTGCACTCCAGCCTGGGTGACGGAGCAAGACTCCATCTCAAAAAAAAAAAAAAAATTAATCTTCGGCCGGGCAGTGACTCATGCCTGTAATTCCAGCACTTTCGGAGGCCAAGACAGGAGGATCGCTTGAGCCCAGGAGTTTGAGACAAGCCTGGAAAACGTAGTAAGACCTCATCTCTACTTAAAAAAAAAAAGCTAGGTGTGGAGGCACATGCCTGTAATCCCAGCTACTCGGGAGGCTGAGGTGGGAGGATCGCTTAAGCCCAAGAAGTCAAGGCTGTAGTGAGCTTTGATTGCACCACTCTACTCCAGCCTGGGTGACAGAGAGACCCTGTCTCAAAAAAAACAAAAAAAAACAAAACAAAACTGTAATCCTCTACAAAGCTTACTCAAATTCCACATCCTCCAGAAAGCATTTAATCATACTTTCTGGATCTGATCTCATCCTCCTCATCTTTCCACTTTCTCCTAGTAAGAAAACTCAGCCATGCACTAATCAGGTGCAATTTCACAACCATAGCTGTATTTATATACATTTGGGTCTTCGCTGTAGCAACTTTTTTCTGGCTTGCAATATGCTTCTTTCTTCCCTTCTGTTTATCAGCCAGTAGTCAGCCTTGCAAACCTTATTAGCTCACACAATCATAAACAAAATACCACAGACTGGGTGACTTAAAACAATAGAAATGTATTTGCTGACAGGTCTGGAGGCTAGAGGTCCATAATCAAAGTGTGGACAAATGTGGTTTCTGGTGAGACCTCTCTTCCTGGCTTGCGGACGACCACTTTCTGCTATGTCCTCACAAAGCCATTCCTCCTTTCCCATGGGGGAGGAGGAGTTAGTGCACACTTTCTGGTGTCTCTTTTTATAAAGATACTAATTCTATCAGATCAGGGCCTTATGACTTCATTTATCCTTAATTATTTCCTTAGAGGCCCCATCTCCAAATACAGCCTCACTGGGGGTTAGGGCTTCAACATGAATTTTAGAGAGACACATTCAGTCCATTACAAAATCCACTGTCACATTCATAGCTAAATCTAAATATTACCTACTCAGTGAACTACCAAACTCATGTTTCCATAGTAGTTAATGTTCCCATAGCACTTTAGGAACTAGATATGTTTGTTTTTCACTGTCCATTTATGCTTAAAATGTTGAACGAGGGCTCCAATATACATTCAATACGTTAAACTTTGTTCATTTGTCTTCTCCAAATCTGTCTCCTTACTGTCTTAACAATCTCTCAATCTCTGATTGACTGTATATTGTCCATTTCTCCTTGTAATTTTGTCAATTTTTGCTTTATACACTTTCAATATACTGTTAAATGCATAGACGTTGAAGACTGCCAATTTTTCCTTCAAAATAAACTGTTCCTTTTACCATTAAGGAATGTCACTTTTATCATTAATTCATATTATGACTTAAAGATTTGAATACCAATTTTATAACATTAATCAGCTATCTTTTGGTTATTTTCCTGCTATATTCTACTGCTTGACATCCAACCTTTCTGTGTAATTATAATTCAGGTATAACATGCATATATACCTAAATTTTTTTAACCCAATCTGAGAATTTTTGTATTTTAAGTGGCTAGTCCATTTATATCTATTAATACTGATATATTTATATTCATACCTACCATCTTATTTCATAATCTCTATTAACCAAGATTATCTTCCTCTACCTCTTCTTTCTCCTTTCCTGTCTTTTACTGCAATAGGTGAATTTTCTTCAATGGCATATTGAGAGAATTAACAGTGGAAGTAACACAGACAATAAGAGGGTACACCTTTTCTGTGGAGAACTTAAAAACGATAATAAAATCAAGTAAAGATAAGCCTGCTTTTTATTATCACCTTGTGATGGCAATTATAAACAATGTCAGCTTAGATACTACTTAATGTTCTTTTTGCTATGGTTCCTGTTGAGTTTTAATAACATATATGTGAACTTCAATTAACATGCTTTTATTACTTATCTTTTAATAAACACGTTATTCTGGCCAAGTGTAACAGCTCACACCTGTAATCCCAGCACTTTGGGAGGCTGAGGCAGGTGGATCACCTAAGGTCAGGAGTTCAAGACCAGCTGGGTCAACATGGTGAAACCCCATCACTATTAAAAACACAAAAAATTAGTCAGGCGTGGTGGCAGATGCCTGTAATCCCAGCTACTCAGGAAGCTGAGGCAGGAGAATCACTTGAACCCAGGAGATGGAGGTTGCAGTGAGCCGAGATCACACCACTGCATTCCAGTCTGGGCAATAGAATGACACTCCATCTCAAAAATAAATAAATAAATAAATAATAAAAATAAATAACCACTGTATTCTACATGAAGTTAATTTGGAGAACTCCCAGTTATCTGCACCACACACATGCACAAACACACTCAGCTACTCAGGTCTCTACATATTGTTTTCCATGGTTCAGAATCATTCAAGCTCACTTCAACAGTAATTTCCTATGTCCAATCTCTGTTGTACTACATTTCTGCATTTAAATACTAGATTCAAAATAAACAAAGATTATAAAGACAAAGAAACAAAATGCTAAGCAAATCCAATTCTGTTTTCTATGGATGCCAAAAGAAAAAACCAAAGACATGGTTGGCAAAAGAATTTAAAAGGGTGAATGTTTGAATACCTCAGTTGTTTTCACCAAAAGCATTCTAAAGCAATGGGTCATTAAATGGCAATGTTTGACATCATGTAGCCATTTTCTCTGATTTTTAGAGAAAAAAAATTTAGAAGTTTTTACCAAATATAAAATGAATTTTCTGTAAAGACACTTTCATGAAAAAAAAATTTTTTTTGAGATAGAGTCTTGCTCCATTGCCAGGCTAGAGTGCAGTGGCGCAATCGCGACTCACTGCAGTCTGCCTCGCGGGTTCAAGCAATTCCCCTGCCTCAGCCTCCTGTCACCATGCCTGGCTAATGTTTTTTTTTTTGTTTTTTTTTGTGAGATGGAGTCTTGCTCTGTCACCCAGGCTGGACTGCAGTGGTGCCATCTCAGCTCACTGCAAGCTCCACCTCCCAGGTTCACGCCATTCTCCTGCCTCAGCTTCTCGAGTAGCTGGGACTACAGGCGCCTGCCACCACACCAGCTAATTTTTTGTATTTTTAGTAGAGACAGGGTTTCACCATGTTGGCCAGGCTAGTCTGGAACTCCTGATCTCAAATGATCAGCACTCCTCAGCCTCCCAAAGTACTGGGATTACAAGCGTGAGCCACAGTGCCCAGCCAAAATATTTCAACCTACAGAGATATTTAAAAGCCACTAGAATTGATAAAAGAAAAAATATACAATCACCATTGCAATTTCTGGAACTTATTGTAAAACAAAAATTTTAATGAAACTGCCAAATTTATTCTTATTTTATTCTTGTTTCTTTTCTTAATTTTACATATGCACACACATGAATGCACGTGCAAGTGTGAGTATATATACTATAGATCTGTTGTTTCATGTGAAAGAAAAATGTACAAAATTGAAATCAGAAGCTTTATTTGATCAACTACAGACAGACACAGATTGACAAATTTGCTACACTATGTACTGAGGAGGAATATGCAAAGACTACCGATTTTGACAGTCATTGATAGATTTACAAAAGCTGTTGCTTTTCTGATTATTTTTTTCATTTCATAATTATTACTAAAAATAATTCATCACATTAAGAAGGGAGGTGTTAAAAAATTATCTACCCCAGGTGTCAAATACAAAAGTACACCATTTCCTTTAGCATTCTTTCCTTTTAGTATTTTGAAGATTATACCTTTTTTTTTTTTTTTTTTTTTTTTGAGACCAAATCTCACTCTGTCACCCAGGCTGGAGACCAGTGGTGCAATCTCGGCTCACTGCAACCTCCGCCTCCCGGGTTCAAGTGAGTCTCCTGCCTCAGCCTCCCGAGTAGCTGGGATTACAGGCATGTGCCATACCAGGCCCAGCTAATTCTGTATTTTTAGTTGAGACATGGTTTCTCCATGTTGTTCAGGCTGGTCTCGAACTCCTGACCTCGGGTGATACGCCTGCCTCAGCCTCCCAAAATGCTGGGATTACAGGTGTGAGCCACCACACCCAGCCACATATGTAGATTTAACAAAATTTTTTATCCATTTATTTCTTTTTAACACATTGCTTTCAGCTCTCCATTTATTACTTTTTAGTTGTTTTCTTCCTCCTGAAGTTCTTTCAATACAGGCTGTCAGTAATAAACTCCACAGTTATTTTCCTCAGGTTTTTTGTGGGGGGTGGCGGGGGGTGTAGTTTGAGACAGGGACTCACTCTGTCACCCAAGCTGGAGTGTCATCCGTCGACCTCACTGCAACCTCTGCCTCCTGGGCCCAAATTATCCTCCCACCTCAGCCTCCTGAGTAGCTGGGACCACAGATGCACGCCGTAACACTCGTCTAATTTTTGCATTTTTGTAGAAACAGAGTTTCGCCATGTTGCCCAAGCTGGTCTTCAATTGCTGAGCTTAAGCGATCCGTCCACCTAGGCCTCCCAAAGTGCTAGGATTAGGTGTAAGCCACTGTACCCGGCCTTTTTCCTCGGTTTGGGTTTTTTGTTTGTTTGTTTTTTGGAGACGAGTCTGACTGTCTCCCAGGTTGGAGTGCAAAGGCACAATCTAGGCTCATTGCAACCTCTGCCTCCCAGGTTCAAGCGATTCTCCAGCCTCAGCCTTCCAAGTAACTGGGATTACAGGTTTAAGCCTTTCCTCAGTTTTTAAAATGGCTCTTACTCATGAACAACAGTTTAGCAGGACTGATCTCTACAGTACTTTAAAGCTATTACTCCACTGAATTTTAAAATTACCACTAAAATACTTACTTCCTCTTCCTCCTCCTCCTCTTCTTCTTCCTCTGCTTCTTCTTCTTCATTAAGAGGTGGAGGTAAAGCACCGAGGATATCTTCGTCCATAAAATTAACTGGTTTTCCTACCATTTTAGGGGGTAAAGGAGGGCCAATTAACTCATCATCAGAAGAGTCAGAACTCTCTTCACTTTCACTGCTGCTTGTATCCCTGAAAACACAGAAACAGAAACTCTTTGCCTCTGCTGCAATAAAGAGCACACTTTGGAAATAGTACTTGTTTCTCAGGAAACTTTTCCTCTCCTATTAACAACATTTGGGTATTTTTTAATTTTTTCAAATTTGTAGTTCAAACATTAAATGTTTAATGCAAATATTATTTTATCTTAAGAAAGTTTAAAAAAAACCTGTCTTATGCAAAGTCAAAAATAAAGGGTCACAGCAATTTTACGTTAAAGGGCCATTAGACCATTAGCACTCATAAAGAGACAGGTGAGACTGAGTGCAATGGCTCACACCTGTAACGCCAGCACGTTCAGGGACCTAGGCAGGTGAACTGCTTATGCCCAAGAGTTTGAGACTAGCCTGGGAAACATCGCAAGACCTTGTTTCCACAAAAAATAAAAATGAGCCAGGTGTGGTGGCATGTGCTTGTGGTACCAGCTACTCAGGAGGCTGAGGTGGCAGGATCACTTGAGCTCAGGAGGTCAAGGCTACAGTGAGCCATGACTGCATCACTGTACTCCAGCCAGAACAACAGTGAGACCCTGTCTCAAAATATAGATATATAATAAAAATTTAATTTAAAAAATTTTAAAAGAGACAGGTGAACAAAGAAATACAGAAGAAAAACTACAAAATAGTAATGGACAAAAACCACTGAGATGGCCAGTGCCTCAATTAACTATGTTTGAATCCAATCCCTGATTGCCACAGTAGCAAATAATGCCAGTCATGTAAGGAAGTTACCCCCAAAATGTTTCAATATAATTTCAGAAATACAAGTTATTTCTCACGGCTAGTCCAAGTTTCCCACTTTGCCAAACATTAAATGTAGCGTCCTTGCATTCTAAAAACACCATACTCTAACCAGGGGTATCCAAGGGACAGAATACAGTCATGGGTTCTTAATTTGTTTCTGGTTGGGCCAGTGAAGCCATTTCCTCATCCCTCTTTTCTACTTATCACTAGAGACAGAAACTAAAAACCATGGCTTCAGGATGCTAAAAGTCTAAAAGAAATCAACAACAGTATAAGGCAGGTTGGACAGGCTTGAGAGTCTAGAGCATATCATACTGATTCCCAAGTGGTTTCCTATCCACCATACCTGAGGACTATTATACATTCTCATTAAGGTCTCTAGCAAACACCTGTAAGTATAGCCCTCACCATCCACCACCCCTCCACCTGCCTCCAGAGTTGAGAACTCAGCATTCTTAATTGTATCAATTAATCTTTCAAATATTTGATAAGACTAAAAGTGTCACTGCCTTCTAATGAAGTATCTCTGGTATGTAAGCTCCAGGAAAGCACAAATTTCCATTTTGTTCTAGCATCTAACATATTTCCAGCATCTAAAAAATGCTTCACCTATAAGAGGCACTCAATATCTACTGAAGGAAAAACTTGAGATTTTTCTTTTTGTTTTCATCTAGGTTAAACAGTGAAAAGAATATATTCTCACATTCAGGTTACCCTTAAACAGAGATATATGAACTAGCAAACCTCCATGAAGATCTGAGTTTCTAGATTTGAGCCACTGCCTAGCTCAAATCTCCACTCCAAGGCCTTCTTTCTAATTGAACAGGTTAAGTTTAGTTCACAACAAGGTCTTTGCACTTGGGAGTTCCGTTGGCTGACTTATCCTTCCCATAGATTGTTACTCAGCCTCTTTCTCATTTTTGGAGTTTCCTCAAATGTCTCCTCCTCAAAGAAGCCTAAGGGTACACCCCTTTTAAACCTTCAGGCACACCACCACTTCCCATTACCTGAAGTACCTTTATCTTCATTACATGCCTGCTAAGTTACTTTATTTGGTTATTTAGTTGTTTGTTATCCATCCCTTCAAATACTCCCACAACACTGAGAGCTCAATGAGAACAAAGGTCTCATCTGACTTGCTAACTGCTGTATCTCAGTGCCTAAAATACTGTGTAATCCACAGAAGACGCTCAATAAGTAATAGCTAAATGACTAAATAAATTTATATTAAGCTATTCACACTCCAAAATTTCCCCCTTATGATTAACGCACAAGTTTCCAGCTATACTATTTTAAAACAGATTTTTTTTTTTTTTTGAGACAGAGTCTCACTCTAGAGTGCCAGAGCATGATCTTGGCTCACTCCTCAGCCCAGGTTCAAGTGATTCTCTTGCCTCAGCCTCCCAAGTAGCTGGAATTACAGGCATGAGCCACCACGCCCAGCTAATATTTGTATTTTTAGTAGAGACGGGGTTTCATCATGTTGGCCAGGCTGGTCTCAAACTCCTGACCTCGTGATCCACCAGCTCGACCTCCCAAAGTGCTGGGATTACAGGCATGAGCCACCTTGCCCAGCCCTCAAGTATCTTTTCTAACCACAACAAAACAAAACCAAAATCAGGCCAGGCGCAGTGTCTCATGCCTATAATCCCAGCACTTTTCAAGGTAGAGTGAGCGAATTGCTTAAGCTCAGAAGTTCAAGACTAGCCTGGGCAACATTGTGAAAGACTGTCTCTACAAAAAATACAAAAATTAGCCAGGCATGGTGGCACACACCTGTAGTCCCAGTTACTTAAGGAGATGAGGTGGGAGGATCGCTCGAGTCTGGGAGGTGAAGGTTGCGGTGAGTTAAGAATGTGCCACTGCACTCCAGCCTGGGTGACAGAGTGAAACCCTGTCTCAAAAGAAAAATTTAAAAATCAATAACAAGAGGAACCTTGGAAATTGTACAAATACATGAAAATAAAACAACAGGCTCCCAAATGACCAAACGGTCAATAAAAAAAAAATTTTTTTTAATTTCTTGAAACAAAAGAAAATGGAAACAAAACATATCAGAACCTGTGGAAAACAAAGAAAACAGTACTAAGAAGAACATTTATAACAATAAACACCTACATAAAAAGTAGAAATACATCAAATAAACAACCTAATGATGCACCTCAAAGAACTAGAAAAGCAAGAATAAAGCAAACCAAAAATTATTAGAAGAAATAAAAAAAATCAGAGCAGAACTACAAATGACATTGACACTAAAAAAAAGAATAACACCAGGTGTGGTGGCTCACGCCTGTAATCTGAGCACTTTGGGAGGCCGAGGTGGGTGGATCACAAGGTCAGGAGTTCAAGACCACCCTGGCCAACATGGTGAAACCCAGTCTGTACTAAAAATACAAAAATTAGCTGGGCGTGGTGGTGGGCGCCTGTAATCTCAGCTACTTGGGAGGCTGAGGCAGAGAACTGCTTGAACCCGGGAGGTGCAGGTAGCAGTGAGCCGAGATGGCGCCACTGCACTCCAGCCTGGGCAACACAGCGAGACTCCATCCCAAACAACAAAACAAAGAATTAAAAAAATCACTGAAACAAGCGTTGATTTTTTGACAAGATAAACAAAATCAATGTGTTAGGCCACTGCTGCATTGTCAAAAAGAAGTAACTGGGATGCCAGGAGTGGTGGCTCACATCTGTAATCCCAGCACTTTGGGAGGCCAAGGCAAGCAGATCACGAGGTCAGGAGCTGGAGACCACCCTGACCAACATGGTGAAACCCCATCTCTACAAAAATACAAAAAAAATTAGCAGGGCATGGTGACCCACACCTGTAATCCCAGCTACTTGGGAGGCTGAGGCAGGAAAATCACTTGAACCCAGGAAGTGGAGGTTGCAGTGAGCCCAGATCAAGCCACTATACTCCAGCCTGGTCAAACAGTAAGACTCCATCTCAAAAAAGTAATAACTGGAGGCCGGGCCCAGTAGCTGACACCTGTTATCCCAGGACTTTGGGAGAATGAGGCAGACAGATGTCAGGAGTTTGAGACCAGCCTGGACAACATAGTAAAACCATGCCTCTACTAAAAATACAAGAATTAGCCAGCAGTGGTAGTGCACCTCTGTAGTCCCAGCTACTCAGGAGGCTCACGCCTATAGCCCCAGCACTTTGGGAGGCCAAAGCGGGCGGATCACCTGAGGTCGGGAGTTTGAGACCACCCTGGCCAACATGGCAAAACCCCATCTCTACTAAAAACACAAAAATTAGCCAGGCGTGCTGGTGCATGCCTGTAATCCCAGCTATTTGGGAGGCTGAGGCAGGAGAATCATTTGAACCCAGGAGGTGGAGGTTACAGTCAGCCAAGATTACGCCACCACACTGTAGCGGGCGACAGAGCAAGACTCCGTCTCAGAAAAATTAAAAAAAAAAAAAAACACTCTACGAACACCTAAAAACTGATAGTTTAATAGAAGTCTTTTGTGAAAATCAGGCACCTGGAAGATGATTTGGAGCAATCTCTGACCACATTTGATCTTGAGGATGTTGGTTCAATATCTTCATTTTGCCTTAATTCTTTCTCTCTGCTCATTTCTTCCTCTTTTTCTCTTGCTTCTGAAAAGATTAAAAAAAGATTAACAAAAAAATCCAACCATTACAATTCAAAATTTGCTAGTATTAGAAAGGCTAAAAATTAACATAGCCACAAAGACATAACTTAGAGTGCTAGCAGTAACAGCAAAAAATTATCAACCACAGCTACTGTGGAAAACAATATGGTGGTTCCTCAAAAAGTTAAACGTAGAATCATCACGTGATCCAGCAATTCCACTTCTAGTAAATATCCAAAGAAACTGAAAGCAGGGTCTAAAAAAGATATTTGCATACCCATGTTCATAGGAACATCACAACAGCTAAAATGTAGAAGCAACCAAAGTATCCATCTATAGACAAACGGATTAGCAAAATGTGGTATATCCACACAATGAAATATTATTTACCCAAAAAGGAAGGAGACTCTGCAATATGCTACAACTTCGATAAACCTTGAGGACACTATGCTAAGTGAGATAGACTACTCACAGAAAGACAAAAAGACAAATATCGTATGATGTTACTCACATGAGGTAATCTAGAGTAGTCAATGTCAGAGACAAAAAGTAGAATGGTGGTTAACAGAGGCTAGAAGGAGGGGCACTGAAGAATTGTTTAATATGTATACAGTTTCAGTCCTACAAGACGAACAATGTTATAGATGGTGGTGATGGCTGCACAACACTATGTACTTAAATATTATGATGGTACATTTTATGTGTATTTTATCACAATTTTTAAAATTAGAAAAAAAAATTTATCAACCTAAATGGCCAATGTGGTAAAAGAATTGAACAAAATTACTGCATAGCAATATAATACTAATTGCAGACAATAAAAATAGTGATAGAAAACAGAAATCTGGGAAAACATTTTAACAGATATGCTAAGCAAAATTAGCATAATGTGGTGGTGATATATTTTTTAAAACGTATTCGAAGGTGAGATTTTAGGTGATTAACTTTCTAATGTTTTAAAACATAAATTTAGCACTTCTTGGCCTGGCGCAGTGGCTCACACTTGTAATCTCAGCACTTTGGGAGGCCGAGGCGGGCGGATCACCTGAGGTCAGGAGTTCCAGACCAGCCTGACTAACATGGAGAAACCCCGTCCCTACTAAAAAGAAAAAATTAGCCCGGCCTGGTAGCACATGCCTTTAATCCCAGCTACCCAGGAGGCTGAGGCAGGAGAATCGCTTGAACCTGGGAGGCGGAGGTTGTGGTGAGCTGAGATTGCGCCATCACACTCCAGCTTGGGCAACACAAGCAAAACACTTTCTCAAAAAAAAAAAAATGTAGCACTTCTTTTCTGAATTTTCTACACTAGAATTTTGGTCAGAGACTAGCTATCAAAATCATAATAAAATGTATACTAGCCGGACGCGGTGGCTCATGCCTGTAATCCCAACACTTTGGGAGGCGGAGACGGGCGGATCGCGAGGTCAGGAGATCAAGACCATCCTGGCTAACACGGTGAAACCCCATCACTAGTAAAAATACAAAAAAATTAGCCGGGTGTAGTGGCGGGTGCCTGTAGTTCCACCTACTCGGGAGGCTGACGCAGGACAATGGCATGAACCCGGGAGGCGAGCTTGCAGTGAGCCAGATTGTGCCACTGCCCTCCAGCCTGGGCGACTGAGACTCTGTCTCCAAAAAAAAAAAAAAAAGAAAAAAATTTATACTATAGGCTGCTCTGTCTACAGAGTAGCCATTCTTTTATTTCTTTACTTTCCTAATAAACTTGCTTTCACTATATTTTAAAAAAAAAAATCTACTACATTAATTTTCCAGAGTTGTTTACTCTAGAAAGACAAAAAAAAATTTTAAATACTAACTTTTTTCCCTCTGATAATCTCACTCTACAATTGTGGGGGCACTAGGAAGAAAAAGGATTATGTATGAATAGTTTGGTACTCAGTTGCCACCATCCTCAATAACCTGAGATAATATTTAACATTTTTTTCCTTCACTTAATAATGAAATACAATATAACTCAAGTTAAGCAGCAGCAAAGGACACTTATCAAGTGGAATGTTGTATTCTATAGGGTCTTTAGTTGCTGGGACATGGAAGATGAGGAAGAGAGTTACCCAGCAAACATCAACAAGGAACTACAAAGTCTTTCATGTCAAATATGGAAGACAAAACCCTCCAGGAAGAAGTAAGGCAAACATTACGGCTCTAGATCATGTTGTCTTTTTCGTGTCTTCTGGGCTGAGGTGGGTCAAGAGTCAACAATTCTGCACTCTGATACTAGAGACTGGAAAAAAAAATTAAAAAGAAGCATAGTGTCCAGAATTAAGAATGGGCCTGCCAGGCGCAGTGGCTCACGCCTATAATTCCAGCACTTTGGGAGGCTGAGGCGGACGGATCACGAGGTCACAAGATCGAGACCATCCTGGCTAACACAGGGAAACCTCATCTCTACAAAAAATAAAAAAAAATTAGCCAGACGTGGTGGCGGGCACCTGTAGTCCCAGCTACTTGGGAGTCTGAGGCAGGAGAATGGCGTGAACCCAGGAGGCGGAGCTTGCAGTGAGCAGCGATTGCGCCACTGCACTCCAGCCTGGGCAAAAGAGCGAGACTCCGTCTCAAAAAAAAAAAAAAAGAATGTGCTGAAGCTGGGGGGTGGTGGTTCACACCCATAATCCTAGCACTTTGGGAGGCCAAGGCGGGTGGATTGCCTCAGCTCAGGAGTTCAAGACCAGCCGGGACAATATGGTGAAATCCTGTCTCTAGTAAAATACAAAAGTTAGCCGGGCATAGCAGCGTGCACCTGTAGTCCCAGCTACTCGGGATGCTGAGGCAGGAGAATTGCTTGAACCCAGAAGGCAAAGGTTGCAGTGAGCCGAGATCATACCACCACAATCCAGCCTGGGCCACAGAGTGAGACTCCGTCCCCAAGAGAAAAAAAAAAAAAAAAAAAAAGAATAAGCCTGCTTAGCTCCTAGCTCACCCTGTTTTTTCAGCCAATCCCTCCAGACCTCTGGGGATGGCAGCAGCGTTTGTACTCTAGGCTCATCTTCTCCCTCAGGTCTTACAGTCAATTATATTACTAATCAGGAAAAGATATTGAGGCTGCCTACTCAGCTGCCATTTCCCTCTTTTTTACTTTCTATTTTTTTTTTTAAATAGAGATGGGGTCTCACTATGTTGCCCAGGCTGGTCTTGAAATCCCGGGCTCAAGCAATCCTCCCGCCTCAAGATTTACAGACGTAAGCCACCACACCATGCCAGTCCTCCCTCTTTTTCCCTTAGTTTTTCTTTTTGTTTTTGTTTCTGTTTTGAGACAGAGTCTCAATCTGTCACTCAGCATGAGTGCAGAGGCACAATCTCGGCTCACTGCAACCTTCCACCTCCTAGGTTCAAGCAATTCTTCCGCCTAAGCCTCCCGAGCAGCTGGGATTATAGATGCCAGCCACCATGACCACCTAATTTTTGTGTTTTTAGTAGAGACAGGGTTTCACCATGTTGGCCAGGCTGGTCTCAAACTCCTGGCCTCAAGCAATCCACCTGCCTCAGCCTCACAAAGTGTACTAGGATTATAGATGTGAGCCACTGCCTCCAGCCTAGTATAACACTTCTAAAAAAAAAAAAAGTCTGTATTTCAGCTGGGCGCAGTGGCTCACACCTGTAATCCCAACACTTTGGGAGGCTGAGGAGGGAAGATCACGAGGTCAGGAGTTCGCCCAGCATGGTGAAACCCCACCTCTATTAAAAATACAAAAAATTAGCCAGGCATGATGGTGCATGCCTGTAATCCCAGCTACTTAGGAGGCTGAGGCAGAAGAATTGCTTGAACCCAGGAGCTTGCAGTGAGCCAAGATCGCGCCACTGCACTCTAGCCTGGGCGACCAGGCAAGACTCTGTCTCAAGAAAAAGAAAAAAAAAAAATATGTGTTTCATATGTCCTGCACATACTTATAGCTTTCAAGAACATAAAAAACATTTAAAAAAGAATTTGTACCATTATCATTTCCAGACCCTTCACAGCACGTATTTTATTGGGGTTTTATAGTAATCCATCCTTTCCACTAGTGCATTTAGCAACCAAGACAGCTCATAATCCCATATACAGACAAACTTGCTATTAAAAAGGTCAAAGACTTAGCTTCCTCAAGCGTACTATCAATACCCAGGGAAAGACTCCAATACCAAGCATGAGATAAATAATGCCCATATGAGAATTTCCAACTTTTAAAGAAAAATAAGTCAAACTGTCTTATGGTAGGAAACTAAGGTTCCCGCAACCCCTCTCTTCAATTTCATAATTTGCTAGGACAGCTCACAGGGAATCATTTTTAATTCCACAGTCTAAATGTAATCTAATTGCCAAGTCTAGAAGAACACAAAAAAAAAACAACTCTTATGAATAACTTCCCATATAATGATGAATACTACTTCCATAAATTATCCCAATAGTATTTTCTATTGCTAAAGCTAAGTAGATCTTTCAAAGAGATCATTAATTTAGATTCATATATTTAGATCAGAGGTATAAATTGCCATCCAAGGATGTAATACTAAATCAAGAAAGTTCAATAATTTATCCACAAAAATCAAAGGAGACTATAGTCTTGAGACAATTTTTCAAAAATTTAAAAATTCAGTAACTCCCCAAGTTCCGCTTAGATAAAATGTATACATGCTTTACTAAGAAAAATTACAGGAATTTAGTATTTATAAAGTTCTTTGTTGTTTATAAGCTACTGTACCCAACATCTTAATCTCTTCAAGAAACTTCCAAAGTAGATGATACACACACAACAGGGTTATGAAGGATCAGAAATTGGAAAAACCCATCCAATGTTACTTATCTTGTAGATTGTGGGGCTGGGCCTCAAACCTAGGTTCCCCAATTCCAAATCCCAAGCTCCTTCCAACAGATTGTAACCGTTTTTTCTTAAGATGGAGTTTTGCTGTCGTCGCCCAGGCTGGAGTGCAATGGCATGATCTAGGCTCACTGCAACCTCCACCTCCCAGGTTCAAGCGAAGAACCTGCCTCAGCCCCCCGAGTAGCTGGGACTACAGATGCCCGCCACCACACCCGGCTAATTTTTGTATTTTTAGTAGAGAAAGGGTTTCATCACATTGGCCAGGCTGATCTCAAACTACTGATCTCAGGTGATCCACCCACCTCAGGCTTCCAAAGTGCTGGGATTACAGGCATGAGCCACTATGCCCAGCCCAGATTGTGCCATTTCAAAATATTTTCCAAAGCAGCAAGATTTCATTTTTTAACAAGACAGTATTATAGGTCTAAATTCAATTCAATGTTCTCGAAATATTACTGAGAACCTACTTTACAAAGCAAAGTACTAGGGACTATAAAACTTACATACCCATAAATATATACATCTATGTACCCACAAAAATTGAAAATAAAAAGATTAAAAATAAAAAGCTTCACTTTGGGAGGTTGAAGCAGGCAGATCACTTGACTTCAGGAGTTCCAGACCAGCCTGGCCGACATGGTGATACTCTGTCTCTACTAAAAATACAAAAATTAGCCGGTGGTGGTGGCACGTGCCTATAATCCCAGCTACTGGGGAGGCTGAGGCAGGAGAATTGCTTGTACCAGGAGGCAGAGGTTGCAGTGAGCCTAGATTGCACCATTGCCCTCCAGCCTGGGCGACCTAAAAAAATAAGTAAATAAAAACAAAAAGCTTACATAGCCAAATAAGACAATTCTGTTCAAAACATGTTGTATTATATGCTTAAAATGGTAAATACAAGGTACCTACACTGTGATAGTACAAACATTCACTAAATTGTTTAAAACATTTGTAAATGCCTCAGATAGCATGTCTTTGTCTATCATTTGAGGATATTAAAATTGTTTTTTGATGTGATGATATTGCGGTATAATATTAAATATATTTGGCCAGGCGCGGTGGCTCATGCCTGTAATCCCAGCATTTTGGGAGGCTGAGGCGGGCAGATCATGAGGGCAGGAGATCAAGACCATCCTGGCTAACAGGGTAAAACCCCTTCTCTACAAAAAACACAAAAAAAAACAAAAAAAATTAGCCGGGCATGGTGGTGGGCGCCTGTAGTCCCAGCTACTCAGGATGCTGAGGCAGGAGAATGGCTTGAACCTGGGAGGCAGAGCTTGCAGTGAGCCGAGATCGCACCACTGCACTCCAGTCTGGGTGACAGAGCGAGACTCCGTCTCAAAAAAAAAAAAAAAGAAATATATTTGGTCTTTGTTTCAGGTTCCTGCCACAGAGCTTCTGAAACCCTTGGAATTTCCTGAGTGATAGGAGCTCTCTTTTGTTATTCACTAGAAGCCCCTTTGGATCCCACCTAAGTTTATGCTATTGAAGTGACTTAGTGTGGGACCCCTAGGCCTCAGCATGGGACTGCTGCTCACTAAAAAAACTGACGGAAAAAACTGACGGGTTAGATAATTGGAACTTTCATCCTCACCCACCAATCTCTGGGGAAGCTGGAAATTAAGATCTATAGAAAAAATTTTTGTTTTTCTTTTGAGACAGGCTCTCGCTTTTTTACTCAGGCTGTGATGCAGTGGCATGATCATAGCTCACCGCAGCCTCAACCTCTGGGCTCAAGTGACCCTCTCACCTCAGCCTCCCAAGTAGCTGGGACTACAGGTATGCGCCACCATGCCCAGCTATTTTTTTAAAACTTTTTTGAACAGGATCTCACTGTGTTAGCCCAGGTTTGTCTCAAACTCCTGGGCTCAAGTCATCCTCTTACCTTGGCCCCCAAAGTGCTGGGATTATAGATGTGAGCCACTGTGCCCAGCCTAGACACTCTTGAACCACTAGATGTGATTAGCTTCAGGGTAGCTGAACACAGGGGGATGCTGGGGAGTTGGTGCACCCAGAGAGGGCACAGAAGCTCTGCACCTCTCCCACTCCATACCTTGCCCAATGCATTACTTCATCTGGCTGTTCATCTGTATCCTTAATAACACCCTTTATAATAAACTGTTAAAACTAAGTAAAGTGTTTCCCTGTGAGCCATCCTAGCTAATTATCAAACCAAAAAGAGGAGTCATGGGAACCCTGATTTATAGACAGTAGATTAGAAGCACTGGTCACAACCTGTGACTTGAGATTAGTGTCTGAGTGAAGGCAGTCTTGTGGTAGTCTCCAGGCAGACAGTGTCAGAATTAAAGTGAGTTACCGAATACCCAGTTGGAAAACTGGTTGATGTGTGGGGGAAAACTCCTATATATCTGGTGTCAGAAATAAAGTACTGGTTCACATCTGTAATCCTAGCACTTTGGGTGGCCAAGACAAGTGGATCACTTGAGCCCAGGAATTCAAGACTTGCCTGGACAACATGGTGAAATCTTTTTTTTTCTTTCTTTTTTTGAGACAGAGTCTCGCTCTGTCACCCAGGCTGGAGTGCAGAGGGGCAATCTTGGCTCACTACAAACTCCACCTCCCAGGTTCATGCCATTCTCCTGCTTCAGCTAATTTTTTTTTTTTTTTTTTTTTTTGTATTTTTAGTAGAGACGGCGTTTTACCATGTTAGCCAGGATGGCCTCGCTCTCCTGACCTCGTGATCCACCCGTCTAGGCCTCCTAAAGTGCTGGGATTACAGGTGTGAGCCACTGTGCCCGGCCAACATGGTGAAATCTACCTCAACTAAAAATACAAAAAATTAGTGGGGTGTGGTAGCACCAACCTACAGTCCCAGCTATTTGGGAGGCTGAGGTGGGAGGATTACCTGAGCCCGGGGAAGTTGAGTCTGCAATGAGCCAAGGTCACGCACTGCACACCAGCCTGAGCAACAGCAGTGAGACCCTGTCTCAAATCAAAAAAAAAAAGGAGTGAAGTACTGAGAGGAGTGTGAGAGGGTAGGAAACAGCTTGGTCTTTCCTATCTCTTACAGGTATCTTGGTTAAGCTTTTTTTAAAACAATCCTTACCATTTTAAAATACATACAAAAATACTTATGAGTAAAATGATGTCCAAGATTTGCTTCAAAATCATCTGAAAGGGGAAACAGAAGTAACACTAGCCATGAACTGTTACAGTAGTTAAATCTGATTGACAGGTACATGGTAGTTCATGACTATACTTCCGTGTTTGAAATTTCACATAATAATGAGGGGTTTTTCTGGGCGCAGCAGCTCACACCTGTAATCCCAACACTTTGGGAGGCCGAGGCGTGTGGATCACAAGGTCATGAGATCAAGACTATCCTGGCTAACACGGTGAAACCCCATCTCTACTAAAAATACAAAAACAAAATTAGCCAGGGGTGTTGGTGGGCACCTGTTGGTAGTCCCAGCTACTCTAGAGGATGAGGCAGGACAATCGCGTGAACCCAGAAGGCAGAGCTTGCAGTGAGCCAAGATCGCACTACTGCACTCCAGCCAGGGCAACAGAGCGAGACTCCGTCTCAAAATAATAATAATAATGGGTTTTGGCCTGGCACGGTGGTTCACGCCTGTAATCCCGGCACTTTCAGAGGTCGAGGCGGGCGGATCACTTGAGGTCACAAGTTCGACACCAGCCTGGCCAACATGGCGAAATCATATCTCCACTAAAAATACAAAAAAATTAGTCGGGCGTGGTGATGGTCACCTGTAATCCCAGCTACTCAGGAGGCTGAGGCAAGAGAATCACTTGAACCCAAGAGGCAGAGGTCGCAGTGAGCCGAGATCGTGCCACTGCACTCCAGCCTGGGCAACAGAGCAGGACACCATCTCAAATAAAACAAGTAATGAATAGTTCTTTCAAAAAATAGTACATGTAGATAGCTTTCTTTTTACCACAAAAAAAGTTTTCTTCCAAAGACTGAAAATATTTTTTGTCAGGCACACTGCCAAATACTGGATATTGCTGCTGTACAATATTTTATTTATTTTAGTTATTTTATTTTATATTATATATTTTATTTTATCTTATTTTATTTTGAGATGGAGTTTTGCTCTTGTGGCTTATTTTTTTATTTCATCTTATTTTATCTTATCTTATTTTATTTTACTTTGAGATGGAGTTTTGCTCTTGTTGCCCATGCTGGAGTGCAATGGTGCGATCTCAGCTCACCACAACCTTTGCCTCCTAGGTTCAAGCGATTCTCCTGCCTCAGCCTCCCTAGAAGCTGGGATTACAGGTGCCCACCACCACACCTCGCTAATTTTTCTATTTTCAGTCGAGACGGGGTTTCACCATGTTGGCCAGGCTAGTCTTGAACTCCTGACCTTAGGTGATTCGCCTGCCTCAGCCTCCCAAAGTGCTGGAATTACAGGTGTGAGCCACTACACCCGGCCCATTGTTGGTTTTAAAATGATAAATTGGGCCGGGTGCGGTGGCTCACACCTATAATCCCAGCACTTTGGGAGGCAGGCAGATCACAACGGCAGGAGATGAGACCATCCTGGCCAACATGGTGAAACCCCATCTCTACTAAAAATACAAAAATTAGCTGGCCGTGGTGGCACACACCTGTAGTCCCAGCTACTCAGGAGGCTGAGGCAGGAAAATTGCTTGAACCGGGGAGGTGGAAGTTGCAGTGAGCTGAGATCGCACCCCTGCACTCTGCCTGGTGATAGAGCGAGACTCCATCTCAAAGAAAAAAAAAAAAAAGGCAGGGGTGCAGTGGCTCCGCCTGTAATCCCAGCACTTTGGGAGGCCGAGGCAGGCGGATCACAAAGTCAGGAGTTCAAAATCAGCCTGGCCAACACAGTGAAACCCTGTCTCTACTAAAAATACAAAAAATTAGCCAGGCGTGGTGGCATGTGACTGTAGTCCCAGCTACTCAGGAGGCAGAGGCAGGAGAATCGCTTGAACCCAGGAGGTGGAGGCGGCAGTGAGCCGAGATCCCGCCAATGTACTCCAGCCTGGGCAACAGGGAGAGACTCCATCTCAACAACAACAAAAAATCCAACAATGACAAGTAGTATAACACCACTTTTTTTTCTCTGAGATGGAATTTCACTCTTATACCCCAGGCTGGAGTGCAATGGCGGGATCTTAGCTCACTGCAACCTCCACCTCCCGACTTTAAGCAAAGCGACTGCTTCAACCTCATAAGTAGCTCAGATTACAGGCCCCAGCACCATGCCCAGCTAATTATTGTATTTTTGTAGAGATGGGGTTTCACCATGTTGGCCAGGCTGCTCTCAAACTTCTGACCTCAGGTGATCCGCCCACCTCGGCCTCCCTAAGTGTTGGGATTACGTGTGTGAGTCACCGCGCCCAATCACATTCTTTTTTCTTTTTTAATATACTTGCATGAGGTATACATAGTACTTAAACCAATAAAAGGATAAATATCTGAACTTCTTACCCAGTGTTTTGCGACTTCTTTCCACAGCTGTTCTTCGAGTTTGTTCAAACATTGCTTCCAAGTCAAATGTGCGAGCTTTTTTACCTAAAACATGAACAAATGGCAGACTGCGATTGCCTTGCAATAAGTTGGCCAAACTTCAG
The DNA here is from genome assembly GCF_003255815.1 of Theropithecus gelada. Classification (NCBI taxonomy): domain Eukaryota; kingdom Metazoa; phylum Chordata; class Mammalia; order Primates; family Cercopithecidae; genus Theropithecus; species Theropithecus gelada. The sequence continues at coordinate 37,021,885 of NC_037673.1, read as the reverse complement.
GTGATCAATACTGATCAATAAACACTCAGTTTGTCTGTTTATAACATAGCTCCAATATAACCATAAAATATCACAGGAGTTTGAGTCACAGATAACTTTTGATGACAATCCCTTCACTAAGTACTATTAATCAGTCAACTTTCCCATCCTCCTCTAATTTACCTAGATCCCTACCCTAAGAAACAACAACACTAATACAGGAGGCAGAATGGAGAATGTCCCAAAAGTTACCCTTTGCAGATGTAATTAAGGTTATGGACTTTTAAATAGGGAGACTATCCTAGTTGGCCCTTAAAGGCAAAGATGCAGAACAGCTACAGCAGAAAAAGTCAGAGAGATCCAATGTTTGAGAAGGATTTGAGGCATTGTAGTTGGCTTGAAGATGAAAGGGGCAACATGAGAAGTAATGCAGGTACTTTAAGGAGCTAAGAGGAAAACAGAAATCTCAGCCCTATAACAAGGAACTGTATGAGCATGGAAACATTCTCCTCCTCCCCCAGTAACTAATTTTCCCCTATGTGGCACAAACATGTGGACACCTTTCTCACTTCTGAGTAAAGGAATGAGGTACTAAAATGAAGGATTTATACCGGGTAGGGTGGCTCATGCCTATAATCACTTTGAGAGGCTCAAGTGGGAGGATCGCTTGAGCTAGGCAGATCGATCAGCCTGGGCAACATGGTGAAACCTCGTCTCTACCAAAAGTATAAAAAATTAGCCAGGTGTGGTGGCACACATCTGTGATCCCAGTTACTCAGGAGACCAAGGTGGGAGGATGGCTTCAGCCTGGGAGATGGAGGCTGCAGTGAGCCAAGATCGCACTAGTACACTGCAGCCTGGGTGACAGAGCAAGACGCCATCTCAAAAAATAAAAAAAAGAATAGAAAAGGCCGGGCACGGTGGCTCACGCCTGTAATCCCAGCACTTTGGGAGGCCGAGGCGGGCTGATCACGAGGTCAGATCAAGACCATCCTGGCAAAAACGGTGAAACCCCGTCTCTACTAAAAATACAAAAATATTAGTGGCGGGCGCCTGTAGTCCCAGCTGAGGCAGGAGAATGGCATGAACCCGGGAGGCGGAGCTTGCAGTGAGCCGAGATCGCGCCACTGCACTCCAGCCTGGGCGACTGAGCCAGACTCAGTCTCCAAAAAAAAAAAAAAAGAATAGAAAAACTACAGAACTAGTAGGTGTGAACACAACCCAAGGTCAACATGTGTAAGTCTATTATTTAATCATTATCATAGAATTAATACAGGCTGGTCAAAAGACAACAAGACCACCTTGAGGAAAGGTTCAGGGAAGTTAGAATCCCAATGCTTGGATGAACAGCATTTACAATTTTAAAATGCAAAATAGAGAGAAAACATTTTTCATGTATCAGTCTAGTAAAGTTTTGTTTTCATTTTTTAAATAATTTTCTTTTTAAACAATACCTACTCTGTGTTGGTAGGGATATGGTAAAAATGGCATTCTTAAATTCTGTTAACTTTGGTATAACCTGAAAACAAGCTTTTTGATGGGTATTACGGCAATAAGCAGCAAGCAGCTTTAAAAGACACATACCCAATTTTTCAGCTTTTTAAATATTTATACTTCTGTATAAACTAGGCTCTCTTTTAGAAATCTACCCTACAGAATTACATATTTTTAAAAATCCTCGTACAAATGCTATTATTTACAAAAAAATGTTCATTTTAGCATTATCGGTGACTTAGAATTAGAAACATCTTTTCTCTTCCTCTCTCTCCAGGACTCTCATAACTGTCTTCTGAGTTGCTTCTAACGGATACGCAGAACAGAAGACAAATGAGAGAAGAGTATTGACAAACTGAAAGGTATGCACCCGAGCTACAGGAATTCCGAGTTGACAGCTCGATCTCCCCTCCCACTCTGCGGTTCTTCAAACCTCTGCAAAAGGAAAAGGAGCTCTGCCTGGAGCAATCACTTACCGAACCCAGTGAAGCCCATGGTGACCGCAAGCTGCGGGTCCGGTCCCGACGCGTCTGAGCCTGTCGCTGGAGCAAGAGGAAAAGAGAGGAGGCCTAGTTAGTGCGGCGCCCCGGCGCCCCCGACACGGCCCACCACGCCCGGACTCGCCTCATGAAACCCACCTTCGCTGGGCCCAGAGCGCTCCATCGCTGGCCGCACACCGCAAAATGGGCCACAGTCACAGCCTAAACAACTGCAGAGGAACTTGCCACTAACCCCCGGCAAATCCCGGAGGAAGTACCGCCTCCAAGCGACAGCGGCGCCGCCGAAGCCAAGAGCGGCACCTTCCGCAAAGGGACCGCGGCTTTCTGCGCGGCGCCGCCCTACCGGACAGGCGGGAAAGCGCCGCGCAACTCAGACCACTGGAGGGGAGAAGTGGTATCTGGAGTTTCCATAACATAACATCCTTTCCTTTTTTTTTTTTCCTTTTTTTTTTGAGCCAGAGTCTCTGTCGCCCAGGCTGGAGTGCAGTGGCACGATTTCAGCTCACTGCAACCTCTGCCTCCCGGGATCAAGCGATTCTCCTGCCTCAGCCTCCTGAGTAGCTGGGATTACAGATGCCCGCCGGCTAATTTTTGTTTTTTTTGTTTTGGTTTGTTTTTTTGTTTTTGTTTTCAGACGGAGTCTCTGTCGCCCAGGCTGGAGTACAATGGCGTGATCTCGGCGCACTGCAACCTCTGCCTCCTGGGTTCAAGTGATTCTCCTGTCTCTGCCTCCCAAGTAGCTGGGATTACAGGCATCCACCACCACATGCAGCTAATTTTTTGCATCTTTAGTAGAGAGGAGGTTTCACCATTTTGGCCAGGCTGGTTTCGAACTCCTGACCTCAAGTGATCCGCCTACTTTGGCCTCCCAAAGTGCTGGGATTGGGGGAGACACCCTTTGCTTTTGTTTTTGTTTTGTTTGTTTGAGGTGGAGTCTCACTCTGTTGCCCAGGCTGGAGGGCAATGGCCGACCTCGGCTCACTGCAACCTCTGCCACCCGGGTTCAAGCTCTTCTCCTGCCTCAGTCTCCTGAGTAGCTAGGATTACAGGCGCCTGCCACCACACCCGGCTAATTTTTGTGTATTTAGTAGAGGCGAGGTTTTGCTATGTTGGCCAGGCTGGTCTTGAACTCCTGACCTCACGTGATCCGCCCACCTCTTCCTCCTGAAGTGCTAAGATTACAGGCCTGAGCCACTGTGCCCCAACTTTTTTTTTTGGCCAAGTCTCCCTCTGTTGCCTTGGCTGGAGTTCAGTGGCGTGATCTCAGCTCACTGCAACCTCCTCCACCTCCTGGGCTCAACCAATTCTCTTGCCTCAGCCTCCCGAGCAACTGGGACTACAGGTGTGCGCCACCACGCCTGGCTATTGAGTATTTGAGACTACAGGCACCTGCCACCATGCCCAGCTAATTTTTTGTATTTTTAGTAGAGACAGCGTTTCACCATGTTGGCCAGGATGGTCTCAATCTCCTGACCTTGTGATCTGCCCACCTCGGCCTCCCAAAGTTCTGGGATTAAAGGCGTGAGCCACTGCACCTGGCCTGTCAGGCTGAAGTTTACAAGGCTAATCATGTGCTCAGGATTGTCCTTCTTAAACAGAATGTGGGAGTTCAACACTTCAATGTTCAGAAGGTGGAGAAGAATCTCTTTCTCTCTTTTTGAGACAGAATCTCACTCTGTCACCCAGGCTGGAATACAGTGGCACAATCTCGGCTCAATGAACCTCCACCTCCTGGGTTCAAGCGATTCTTGTGCCTCAGCCTCCTGAGTAGCTGGGATTACAGGTGCCTGCCACCACACCCGACTAATTTTTCTTTTTTGAGACGGAGTCTCACTCCATCGCCCAGACTGGAGTGCAGTAGCGCGATCTCAGCTCACTCCAACCTCCGCCTCCTGGGTTCAAGCAATTCTCCTGCCTCAGCCTCGCGAGCAGCTGGGATTACAGGCCCTGCCACCACTCCCAGCTAATTTTTGCATTTTTAGTGGAGAAAGAGTTTCACCACGTTGGCCAGGCTGGTCTCAAACTCCTGACCTCAAGTGATCCACCCGCCTCAGCCTCCCAAAAGTGCTAGGATTACAGACGTGGGCCACTGCACTCAGCCTATGGAAGAGTATCTTATACGAAACCTTGTACCTTTGGCGCTAAGCTGGATATGAAGTGAGCATCTGATCAGCCAAGTCCGCTGCTCCATATTGTCACTATAATCCACAATGACACATGGCTTCTTAGTTTTCTTTCCATCTGTTGTCTACTTCAATCGCCGTATCATTGTGGAATATTGACAACATTGTGACCACCTTGTTGTCACACCATTTCAGTGCCATAAGTTCACCATGGAACTTACAACATCACACATAGGAATGCTATGTTTTCTAGGATTTGACATTTTCAGCGATCGAGAATTACTATATTTTGTAAATGGAAATTCCACTACTAAAAACAGAATGCTATAAATAGAATAATGTATGTTTCCAAAGTCAATATAATAGAGTGATGTAAAAATAATAAAATAATAGACATAAACTTTGGGTGTTAGGTTGGGACCATAATCTGTGAGTTATATTGGGGTAAAGGCTGCAGCAGCAAGCACCAACAGTGAGTATTCTCAGGGAAAATGGGAAGTGGGTTAACAATGGGTAAATCTGCGGGTGCCTGTAGTGAATTCTTTTTTTTTTTTTTTTTTTTTTTGAGACAGAGTGTCGCTCTTGTTGCCCAGGCTGGACTGCAATGGCGCAATCTTAGCTCACTGCAACCTCTCCCTCCCAGGTTCAAGTGATTCTCCTGCCTCAGCCTCCTGAGTAGCTGGGATTACAGGCATGCGCCACCAGATCCAGCTAATTTTTTTTTTTTTAGTAGAGATGGGGTTTCCCCATGCTGGTCAGGCTGGTGTCTAACTCCTGAGCTCAGGCGATCCGCCAGCCTTAGCCTCCCAAAGTAGCTGGGATTACAGGCGTGGGCCACCACGCCTGGCCAAATTCTTATAATTTTATATTGTCTTAGCATTTATTTTGAATATAAGTTGGACTTTCTCATATCAGAAGCAGGGTTCAGTCACCTTTGACACAGTTTGCAGTTCTACACCTCCTCCCCGTTCCTCAATGTGATCAATCCAGGTATCTATTATATAAAACTTTCTCCTGGTGCCCACCTCCCCATAGGATAACTACATACAGCCTACCTCACCAGCCCTGCTGACCCTGACGTCCTACATGGACTGTGCAGATATGCCACAGTGACTACCTCGATCACAGCATGACTTCCAACAACAGGGGTGTCCAATCTTTTGGCTTCCCTGGGCCACAGTGGAAGAAGAATTGTCTTGGGCAACACATTAAATACACTAACAATAGCTGAGAGCTTAAAAAAAAAATCACAAATCTCACAATGTTTTAAGAAAGTTAACAAATTTGTGTTGGGCTACATTCAAAGCCATTCTGAGCTGACGAGCTTGTCCTCAAATTTGTGCATGATTGCTTTAAATCCACCAATTAAAGTGTGGGAATTCCTCTTGGGAAATCTATTTGGAAAACACCATGAAACCAATGAATGCGTTGGCTCATGAGTCCCTCTTTCTCTTTCCCTGACTGCATTCCTTGACCTCCAGGTGTGCCAGATGCCCTCCGGGCCTGTAAGTAATAAAATCTTTACTTACATCTGTGTTTCTCCTAATCATTGAAGAAGCATGCTCTCTCTTTAAATGCCTAAATTAAAATAGTGCCTTAACATAAATCAAGGCAGTAGGATTCAAAATGTAGTCGTCACTCTATTTTTCAGTTACATACGCATTGTAAGCAAAATCAGTTTCCCTTAAGCATATCCTTAATAAAGCCATAAACAGTATTCATTTCATTAAAACCTGACCCTTAAATAGT